>NC_142878.1:25471742-25772272 GCF_051225735.1 Oryctolagus cuniculus | reverse complement strand
CCTTTATTATTATTATTATTATTATTATTTTGAGAGTCAGAGAGAGAGAGAGAGAGAGAGAATGAAATGTGGAGGCGGGGTGACAGAGGGGAGAGTGCACTCCCATTCACGGGTTCACTCCCCACATGCCTTGAATGGCAGGAGCCAGGAGCTGGGAACTTAATGCAGGTCTCTCAGAAGGGTGGCAGGGACCCAACTACTTGAGCTGTCACCACTGCCACCCAGGGTCTGCACTGGCAGGAATCTGGAATCAGGAGCCAGAGCCAGGATACGGGATGTGGGGACCTTTAACTGGCACGTTAACCTCTAGGTCAAACGTCAGCCCCCATCGTCTCTAAGGACAGCGAAGGACCGTGTTGCACCTTGTATCTCCCTACCGGTAAAGGCAGCGATAGCTCTTGGTGGGGCAGCACTCACCTCCCTGGAGGACACTGCTCTAATGCCCAAGCGTCATGGAAGGCTGCCAACACTCAGGAGCACCCAGAGCAAGAGAGGACTTCCCAGCGATCACAGCTGCCTGCCACTCCGGGGGCGTGACCCAGGGTATCCAATCCTGCTACAGGTATCTGGCTCCAGCCACGTCACAGGGCATGAGCAGAGTACCTGACCATGGGGTATCAAATGCTTAGGTAACCTGGAGATGGGTGAGAGGGATACCCTGTCACAAGCCTCCATGGGTGTGTGGTGGCCATTGACTGCCCTACGAGGGATTAGGCCCTAGCAGGTTGGAGGGAATGAGCAAGTTATAAAGAGAGGCGGTCCCTTCTCCCATGTCACTGTTGTCACTCCTTCAGCCTGGGTGTCCAGCTCAAGTGGGAGTTTCCAAATGATGGAGGAGAGAAGCCTGCAGACTGGCACACAGATGGGTCAGCCGGTGAGGCTGGCACTGATTGGACATGGATGTCCAGCAGACAGCATTCCCACTCACAGCAGAGACCTTGAGGACAACGGGGGCGGTGGGGGGGGGAGGAACCTGCCCTGTGGGCAGAGCTTCAAGAGGGGCCCTTGGGTGGTTCACTTTGTATGGAGGGAGAAAGGACCTGAGACATGCATGCATCTGCAGTTAGGAGCAAATAGCTGCTCTAATAGGAGTCTGGAAGGTGCAGGAATGAAAGATCATTTGGAAAAGAGACAGACACTGTACTTGCAGAAGTGGGCAGGAGCTTGAGGGTCTTGGGGCTCCATATTAATGCCCAACCAGGAGCATTTACCATGGAGGATGCACTGAGCAATCAAAAAGGAGTTTTTTTTTTTTTCTGGTGGCTGTCAGTTTACTCTCAGTACCCTGATGCATGGGTAATCAACACATGACCACAGTGACCACAGCTGCAGGGATGACAATTATGCTAAGCCAATAGCACTGGCGCCTCCCTCCGTGGCTGAAACCACCTGCCAGCAGCAGCAGAAGCTGAAACCGAGCCCATCCTGAGTGCTGTCCTTCAAGGAGACCAGCTGCTGTGAGGACAGCGCAGCGATTTGTCCTTACTGGAATGGACTTGAGAGATGGGTTTGACCTTTCCTGTTTGCACCACAATCCGGGGGCCTTGTAAATATCTGCTTAAGTGGCTTGGGAGTCCACCTGACAGCCTGCCACGGGGCCCGTCATACAGCAAAGGAGACATCCTAACCAGCACGTGGCTGGGGAGCCACCGGGTGTCCTATACACCTCACCGCCCACAACCGGCCAGCCTAACAGATGATGGAATGTGTCACAGCCCTTTGGAGGCACACGACCTGAGCCAGGGGCCAGCATGCGGCTTCAGCAGCTAGAACCTGTGGGTCTTCACCCAAGAGCTGAAGTATGACTGGACTCTGATCACTACTCCCCACGACCCACTTGTGGGAACCGCACTTCCTGTCCCCAACATTCCCTGAAATGCGCAAAGCTTTGTGTGTACATGATCGGCCCCTGGACAAACCCGAATGTCCAGTAACAGGGAAGAAGTTCAGTGAGCCACGGGGGCCTCATCCCACACTCAGATGATGAAATGCTGTGAACATTAAAAAGGCAGCGTATCTGTGTGCATCGACATGACAAGATGTCCAAGATATACCATCAAGTACAGGACAGGAAATGACAGAACATAGAATAGAATGGCACTTACATCAGAGGGTTCATGGGAAAATGAAATTAAAAGGTTCTTTATTTTTGTGCAAAAGTTTTTGAAATCCATGCATAGTCTCTCCATAATACACATTTTCATAAATTTTAAAAAGATCCCTTGTAAATATGATTTCAAATATGTTTTATATCAAACCTTGACTCTGAACTCTATTTTCCACGAGCTTTGTGAAGTACCTGCACCTGTCCTTCTATAAGGCCACAAGTACCCTGGGACGCAGCTGTTTGGGAGAATGAGAAGGGAGAGAGAAGGGCAAGACAGGCTGTCTTTCCATCCTACATTCATTCTTCTGTGGTTCCAAGGTTTGTTTGTTGTTGTTGTTGTTGTTTACATAAGCATAAATTATTTTCATGATTTTTAAATGATCTGCAGAAGTCTCTTGACTATATTGTAAAACCAAGGTAAATATTATGAAGTTAGTTTCATGGAGCTAGTTAATAGATCAGTGTTAGGGGACAAGCAATTTTCATTATGACAAAACTATCTAGATTATTACCATTATCTCTAGCCTAGAGGAAAATATTCCTCACCTATGTCCGCTTTGCTGAGAAATCCCCCTGGAACACACACTCTCTCTTTTTTAAAGATTTATTTATTTGAAAGGCAGTAACAGAGGGAGACAGAGAAAGAGAGAAGGAGAGACAGAGACGTCCATCTGCTGGTTCACTCCCCAAGCGCCTACAACTCCAACAGTCAGGTTGAAGCCAGGAGCCATGAACTCCAGCAGGGCCTCCCGTATGAGTGGCAGGGAGTCAAGCGAAACCAGCACTGCCGCCCCACCCCTCCAGCACCAGAGCAGGACGCTGGACCGGAAATGGAATAGCCGGGATTCGAACCGGGCACTCCAACACGGGAGCAGGCATCCCAAGCCCTGGCTTAATCAGCTATGCCACACGGGCCCCAGGCTTCTCTTTTGATAAAGGGAAGCTTCCTCAATCACGCACTTTGTCTAAATGTCAAGAAGTCTAAGACAATCATCCTGCCTGGGGGCTGGCTAGAGAAGTGAAAGATGCGACAACCGGGAGTGGGAGGAGGGGTACTGAAGAAGCTGGACTCGCTGGCTGCAGGGACCAGGGCCTGGGGTTTAGCGAGAGTTGGCTGGGGCCACACGGCGGGGCGGGGGTGTGGAACGAGCATGCGCAGGCTGGTCCTCGGCTCAGACACCTGCGCTGAGATCCCCTCCGGCTTCCAGACCCAGCTCGGGCCAGAGATGCGCATGGCCGGTGCTGGGCCTGTTCTACTGACTAAGTGTGTGAAAGGCACTATCGCGATCGAAACAGAAGACGACGTGGGCACAGCCGAAACTCCACGCAGCGACATTCTGAGGCTTACAGAGCCCACGGAGCGTGTCGTTTTTACGCGTGGTTGATACCATCAGCTGCTTTGGACACTCTGACCTTTCCTTGTCCCAACAAGAAGGCAATTTTAGCCAGCAGTGTTTTTACTGGAGGGCTTTTAAAGTTAATAAACAGTAAAGGAGGTTAATAATTAGCGAGAAAATATGCCTGTTGAGAGCAGATTTGTGGTCTGAAACATCAGTCCCTGCCAAATAAAAAGGTGAATTTAAACACCGAAAAAAATTTTAAAGTGAAAGACAAAAGCCTTGCCCATTGAAGACATTTTCCATCCCATATAAAAATTACTACCTTCCAGTGTGGCTTGAACGTGGTACCATAACTATATGCTACTATGTGCTATCCAGAGATGTTTTTGGTTGCAAAATTTAAAAATATTTTACAGTGCTGGGTTCTAGTCCCGGCTGCTCCTCTTCCAGTCCAGCTCTCTACTGTGGCCCGGGAAGGCAGTGGAGGATGGCCCAAGTGCTTGGGCCCTGCACCCCATGGGAGACCAGGAGAAGCATCTGGCTCCTGGCTTCAGATTGGCTCAGCGCCAGCCGTAGCAGCCATTTGGGAGTGAACCAACAGAAGGAAGACCTTTCTCTCTCTCTCACGGTCTAACTCTGTCAAATAAAAAATTTACATGACAAAAAGAGCAAGAGCATAATTGTGTTTTTGTATCAGTGTGAATGACAAGATCACCTCCTCTGAGTTTCTGGGGTTCTACTGTACTTCCCTCAGGTGACAGCAGTTAATAACATTGTATGTTTCAGAGAGGTGAAGTGGGAGGTGACAAATTTTGGAGGTGATGCATGAAAATGCTAATCACCCTGATTCGATCACTGCAAACGTCCTCAAACATCATATTGTGTCCCACGCGTGGATATAATTATTTATGAACAACAACAACAACAAAACAAGAGGCCGGTGTTTGGTGTAGCGCTGAAGACACTTGGGACACACGCACTCCCCCTCCCCACTTTGGAGTGCCAGGTGCACTGCATTTCCAGCTTCCTGCTCAAGCACACCCTGGGAAGGCAGGAGGAGGCGGCTCGAGTACTTGGGTTTCTGCTGCCCACATACGTGGGAGACCTGGATGGCGTTCCAGGCTCCGGGCCCATCCCTGGCTGTTGTGGGCATTTCATGAGTGAACCAGTGGTCTGCCTTTCAAATAAATACAGTTCTAAAAAATAAAACTTCAAGAAAAAAAAAAAAAACAACCCTGCTTATTCTGCCTCTCCCTACTGTCTGATCGCCTCTTTTCTAGAGTCTGCATGAGTGGCTGAAGGGGGGCGGAGCACAGGTGACCCGAGACGGTGGCATGCATTTAATCTCCTTACAGACCGTCTTTAAGGAGGCCAGGAGCCAGCTTGTTCATTTCTGCTGCTTTTGTTCCTTTTGTTTTCGCGGCAGCTTTATCACTTAGGAGTTCACTGCATGGCAGGGAAACAGTCCTTCCAGATAAATGCACTGTCAGCCGAGCCGAACAATCATCCAATGGACAAACACAACAGCCGGTTACTATTTGCTGGGAGTACATTATCTTGTAAAAATAAAATGAAGCAGGTCTCCACTTGTTGAACAAACAGGGAGGGGTGATGATAAGGGGGTTTGTTTGGTTTCCATCACTGTGGGCAAGGGACTGCTCGGCTTTGTCTTGCGTGTGACTGACACCCGGGTCACGAAACACCCACGCCTGCCTACACCGGCTGCTGGCAGTGACCGTCAGGTGCCAGCTCACGCCTCTCTGTGCCCAGTGAAAACCGTGCGATCCGAAGGCTCCAGGCTGGCGAGCTGTAGGCCTGCAAGTGTGTTTTATTTGGCCTGAATGGTGTTCTAAAACATTTTAAATGGTTTTTCAACATTTGAAAGTCAAGAGAGCTCACTCTCACTGACAGGAACCAGGTGTCCCCGAAGGCCCGGCTGGTGACAGGGCTAGGGCAGGATGAGCCTGGGACATTTTGCTGTGCCACACGGTGAAGAGCAGGAGAGAGGTGGGCGCTCGGCACTGTGGTTAACTGACTGCCTGAGGGGCCAGCGTTGTGGTGCAATGGAGGTGCAGCAGGTTAAGCCACCACCCAAGACATGGGCATCCCATACAAACACTGGCTTAAGTCCTGGCTGCTTCACTTCCAATCCAGCTTCTTGCTAATGTGCCTGGGAAAGTCCAGGTTCTTGGGCCCCTGCCACTTGGGAGACCAGGACAGAACTCCAGGCTCCTGGCTTTGGCCTGGCCCAGCCCTGGCTATTGCAACTGCTGGAGAATGAACCAGTGGATGGAAGATCTCTCTCTTTCTTTTTCTCTCCTTCTCTGTCTCTGCCTTTCAAATAAACAAATAATTTTTTTTATTTTTTATTTTTATTTTTTGACAGGCAGAGTGGACAGTGAGAGAGAGAGAGACAGAGAGAAAGGTCTTCCTTTGCCGTTGGTTCATCCTCCAATGGCTGCCGCGGCCAGTGCGCTGCGGCCGGTGCACCGCGCTGATCCGATGGCAGGAGCCAGGTGCTTCTCCTGGTCTCCCATGGGGTGCAGGGCCCAAGCACCTGGGCCATCCTCCACTGCACTCCCTGGCCACAGCAGAGAGCTGGCCTGGAAGAGGGGCAACCAGGACAGAATCCGGCGCCCCAACCGGGACTAGAACCTGGTGTGCCGGCGCCGCAAGGCGGAGGATTAGCCTAGTGAGCCACGGCGCAGGCCACAAATAAATCTTAAAACAAAAGGTTGGCCTCTTGAAATGCCTGCACCCCAGATCAGAGTGCCTGAGTTTAGATACGGGATCCACTCCTAGTTCCAGGTTCCTGCTACTGCACACCAGGAAAGCATCAGGCTCAAGTAGTTGGGTCCCTTTCACCTACACGGGAGACCTGGGTAAGTTTCTGGCTCGCAGCTCTGGCTTGGCCCAGCCCCAGATTTAGCAGGAACTCGTGAAGTAAACCAGGGGAAGGAAGGATCTCTTTCTGTTTCTCTGCCTGAGAAAGAATAAAATAAAGAAAGAAAGATCGGGACAGAAGGTAGGCTGGAGGAGATCCCAATGGTCTAATGCATGACTATTTGAGAATCAAAAAGAATGATGATAGTGATGGTTCATAATGTGCTGAATTTTTAAAAAATTCATGAATCTATAGTAACAGTAAAAACTGTTGAGGCAGGTGAGGAGTTAAAGAGAAGTTCTTTTGCACAGAAAAAAAACTGAACAGAAAGGATTGTAGAAAAACAACTTTTATAAAAACTCTCATTATAACCGATTCAGGTAAGGATGATCAGTGGATATTAAAATCATTTGGCAAAAGTACATATAGGAGAGTACTATAAAACATTCATGGAAAATGGAATTAAAAGATAAGTTTATTTTGATGCCAAAAAACCTTAAAATCCACACATACAAGAGGTATTTAAAAAGTTCATGGAAAATAAACACATTGAAAAAACTATGGATGGATTTCAACACATTTTTGCACCAAAATAAAACTTACCTTTTAATTCCATTTTCCACGAACCTTCTCAAGTACCCTCATACATATAGTTATATACATCTTCCCCCCCCACACACACAGGCAGAGTTAGACAGAGAGAGAGAGAGAGAAAGGTCTTACTTCAGTTGGTTCACCCTCCATATGGCCACTATGGCAGGCGCGTTGCGCCGATCCGAAGCCAGGAGCCAGGTGCTTCCTCCTGGTCTCCCTTGGGGTGTAGGGCCCAAGGACCTGGGCCATCCTCCACTGCACTCCTGGGCCACAGCAGAGAGCTGGACTGGAGGAGGAGCAACCAGGACAGAATCCGGCGTCACAACCGGGACTAGAACCCGGTGTGCCGGTGCCGCAAGGCGGAGGATTAGCCTAGTGAGCCGCGGCGCCGGCCTACATCTTTAGTTATAGTTATACAACTGTTATTGGGATAATACAAGAAGTTACAAACACTAATAACATCAAGTCAATGATCTTTTGAGTGTGGAAATCTTCATGTGGTCATCTAGAAGAATGTTTCTGCCCCAGAAGGTTCACGCTAAGTTTTTCAGAAGATGGTTGAGCCCAGAGAGTGTGAGCTGTGTGTAAGGGCGCAGCAGGGACCCGGAAGGCAGCGGGATTCTAACAGTGATGAAGGAACCTAGTTAATGGCACAGTAGCGACCACTGTGCTTTTCTTCCTATTTCTATATATTTTGAGGATTGGTGGTTGTTTTTTTGTTTTGTTTTGTTTTGTTTTCCAAAATAAAAAGTTCCAGGGAAACACTGAGGAGACTTTACATTCTGATTTCTGGCTTTTTAGCCAGGACTTAAAATCCAGCACCCTGGGCTTGCAGTCTGTGGAGCAGCACACAGCCATCCACTCCCGACGTGAGGTCCCAGGCACAGGTCGTGGTCCCAGCTTGAAGACACCTGCCTCCCGCACTGCAGTACCGGGGTTTCACTGCCACCTCTGGCTCCCGATTCCAGCTTCCTGCTAACGGACCTCGGGAGATGGCGGTGATGACTCGGGTCACCAGCTTCCTGCTAGCCACTGGGAAGCCCGGGAGTGACGTTCTACTCCTGGACGTGGCCTGGCTGAGTCCCAGCCCCCGTGGGGTGGGAGTTGACTGTCTTTCTGGGGAAGGAAGGAAGGGAAGGCACAGGGAGGGACGCGAGCTCTCCAGTTCACCCAGGCTGCACCTGTCTCTCTTGTACTTGACTCATTTACGTTCACAGTGGGAGCCTCGGAGACCTGTGAGTTTCTCATCCCCTACGACCCATGGAGGAGAACGCAGGATGTGGGTAGAGGGATTTGCAGATCGTTCTCACTAACCCATCTCAACAAGGCAGTTCCACCATTGGATAGAAGGTACCCAAACAAGGCCCCTTCTCAGCCACAGCACAACCGAGTTCTTCAACATTTCCTCAAACATCCTCCTGAGGTCTTCACTGGGCTGGGAAACCTGCCTTCTGCGGGCAGCCGGGGAGCAGACGGCTTGGAAACTTCTGGAAGCTCAAGTGAGGCTCTGCGGTGGGGGGGGTGTACCTGGCACTCTGCCAGCACTGAGCGGACCGGGGCGCTGGCACAGAGCACCACCAGCGGAGTCCTCAGTCAGTGCTGGGGTAACGGGGAACCCTCGCAGGTGCTACTCCTCGCAGCCAGGCCTGCCTGGCACGGAATCTGCCAGCAGTGTTTCTGGTCTGATGTTTGAAAGGTGGGGCCCTCTGGGGGGTGGGACCCTCTGTGTTGAAATTCCACCAAGAGGCAGGAGTGTAACACAGCAGTGAAGTCACAAGATTGCCATGCCCGCATCCCACATCTAAGTGCTTGGGTTCGAGTCCTGCCTTGGCTTCCGATCCAGCTTCCTGATAACCTGCACCCTGGAGGCAGAGATGATGGATCAAGCACTTGGGTCCCTGCCACCCACATGGGAGACCTGGATGGAGCTCCTGGCTCCTGGCCCCGCCGTGGCTGCTGAGGCCATCTGGGGAGTGAACCAGCAGATGGAAGCATGTGCCTTCTCCTCCCCCACCCCTGCTCCTCTGTCCCCATCACTCTGCCCTTCAAGTAAAAAGGAAACAAAAGTTTTCAAAGAAAGAGAAGTCAAGAAGTGCACCCTCTGCCTGTTTCTCTCCACATGGCTGCTCTTTCTGACCTCTTCCACTATCCCCCCGCCACCATGGCTGAGCCACCTGACCGCTGTTAGGTGTGTGGCCCGACAGCACCCTGCCCCTCTCAGCAAAAAGTCAGCGAGGCGATGCCGAGACAGAAATCACAGGTACAAGGTGGGCCGGGTCCCAGGAGGCACTGGAGCTGTGCACGGTCACCTGAGAGCTTTGAACAGCATCAGCACCCAAAGCCCCCAGCCGCAGCCCCTGTCCCCAGGCAGTCACATGGCCCCAGTGCCCACAGAACACTACTGATGGTGTGGAGACGGAGCGGTAAAGGGGGTGCTCCGACCGTTCTGTAGCTAACCGCTGCTCATGACTAACTACAGTCATAGGAGTGCAGCTGTCGCACTTGCCCGCACCCCACGCACCTTACGTCATTGCTGTTCCCCAGAGGAGTCTTTTTTCGTATTTTTCCTAGTCACTCACCGAGCACTGTGAAATTCTGATACCACAGAGAACTGTACCTGCACAGGCACCAGACAGAGATCTGTGCTCTACGCCAGTAGGAGGTCGGACTTTTCTGCCCCTCCCTGCAAGAGCCAACTTTCATCCTCTTGGCCGTGAAACTGTTCTCATTAAGAACGCATACACTAGGGGCCAGTGTGGTGGCACAGTTGATTAAGCCACGCTTGGAACATCTGCTTCCCATATCAGAGGGCCTGGCTTGAGTCCCGCTACTGCTTCCAATCCAGCTTCCTGCTAGTGCGTGCCCTGGGCAGCAACAGATGACAGCCCAAGAACTTGGGTCCCTGGCACCCACATGGGAGAGTCAGATGGAGTTCCTGGCTCCTGGCTAGAGTCTGATCAAGCCCGTGCTATTGCAGACATTTGGGGAATAAACCAGTGAATGGAAGATCTCTGTCACTTTGCCTTTCAAATTAAAAAAAAAATTTCATGTACTATATTGAAACACAGTAGAGTTTCACATGGATATTCTCCCCACCCCCATGTGTATTCCCATATTGGTTTGAGGCAAACATAACTTTAGCCTTCTAAAATAATCCAGGGGCAGGTGCTTAGTCTAGTGGTTGACACCCATGTCCCATACTGTAGTACCAGCTCTTACTCCTGACTGTAGCTTCCCACTAATGAAAACCTAGGAAGCAATGGTGATGGCTCAAGTAAGTGGGCCCCTGTGGCCCATGTTGGAGACCTGGATTGTGTTACTGGTTTCTGGCTTACGCCTTGGCCTAGCTCCAGTCATCATAGGCATTTGGGGAATGTACCAGAAGATGGGAGCATGCTTTCTCTGCCTCTGACGTAAAGTAAAACCAAATCAAATCATCAAGTGGTTCTGCAGTGAGACAGAAAGAGTGGCTGCCCCAGCAGGAACTGCATGTAGACTTCCACAGAAGCCACAAATCTCACAGCTAAGGCCCCAGCTGGAGCAAGGCAGGGGTGGGGGGAGGAGGGAGCGCACCGTCATCGGGACTTTAGAGCCCGGTGTTTGCTACTTGAAGGCTCTGGCGTATGAAAGCAGTGGAGTAACCCTGGGGACAGACAGAACTGTGCCTGCATTCCCGCTGCTCGACCAAGAGGCCTTGGCAAACCATTAACCACCCTGAATCCACCTGCACACGGGGCTAGCAAGATCTACCTTCTAAAGCGTCATGAGTGTAATCTGTGCAGCCCGGGGGATGACTGACAGTCTGTCCAAGTCTCCGGGGTCACAGCCCTACCTGCCAACTGACATACGTGTTTCCCTCTCCTGCTCTCCCACGTTTCATGTCTTTGGGGGGAAGGGTTATCAAGGGTAACATTCTAGCTACTGCTTTCAGCAGTTGAGTGCCGTGGAGCTGATCTGTTCTAACGTCCCTGGTACCACCTGCCACATGTGGAAGCATGCATGGGCACCCCATGGTGCCAAGGTGCTGCCCTGGCCTCCAATCCTTCTAAGAGTGCTACTTGTTCCATCCCTGCTGGATGGAATCCTTTCCTTCTCGCACTTTCATTTGAGAGAGGAGGCCCAGCAGCAGAGGCGTGGAGCCTTGCTGAAACGAGGATTCTGATCTACAAGCTTTTCCTGGCTGGGCACATGGATGTTCCCCAGGTGGCTGAGCTGGGCTCGTGCACCCCACCTGCATCACACAGAACCAGTGCCCGCTTCCCACCACAGGGCCTGTGGCGCCTCCAGCCCATCGCGTCTGACTTTGGCTGCAAGTTGATTTGCCTTCCCAGCACTTGTCTTCCGCCATCTGGCTCCTGTTGTGACCACTGCCCCACCCCTCCAATTTGCCTTGAATAGGCTTAAGTTCAAGTTTTGGAAAGTGGGGGGGGGGGCTCTTTCCTGTGGGATTCATGTGTTATCTGCACATCAGCAGGTGTAACATGCCCCTCATACGAGAAGTGCTACATGCATGGCTTGGAGCCACTTACAGACCCTGTTACATAAAGAGTAAGGGTGGGCCGGCACCGTGGCGCACTAGGTTAATTCTCTGCTTGCAGTGCCAGCATCCCATATGGGCACCGGTTCTAATCCTGGCTGCTCCTCTTTCAATCCAGCTCTCTGCTGTGGCCTGGGAAAGCAGCAGAAGATGGCTCAAGTGCTTGGGCCCCTGCATCTGCATGGGAGACCAGGAAGAAACTGGCTTCGGATTGGTGCAGCTCCTGCCGTTGCGGCCATTTGGAGAGTGAACCAATGGAAGGAAGACCTTTCTCTCTGTCTGTCCCTCTCACTGTCTGCAACTCTACCTGTCAAATAAATAAATAAACAATCTAAAAAAAAAAAAAAAGAGTAAGGGTAGCATGTGGAAGGAATCTGGCAACATTCCAGATAAATAAGAGCAAATGTAATCTCCTAGGTCATCCATAAACTGGCCTTTTACTACACTATTACATGTGCTTTTGCTAATCGTAACTCAAGGTCATGATTCCAGCACTTTTTCCTCCTACGTCACATTTTCTCTCTACTGGACTGACATCACCAGCCCACAAACATAGCTACGATGCCCATGTGAGAGACAACAGCCACTCTGAAAAAACTTCTCTTAACTCCACATCTTCCAAGCACCTATGGCCCCATTTCTCCACTTCCCTTTTCAAAATAAGGTTTCTGTCCATAAACTGCTACTTCTTTTTAAAATTTTTATTCATTTTATTTTTAAAATTTATTTGAAAGGCAAAGAGATAGAGAGATGAACACAGATCTCTCCTCTGCCCGTTCGTTCCCCCAATGCCTGCAATAGCCAGGACTGGGCCAAGCCGAAGCCAGGAGCCAAGGGCTCAACCCAGGTCTCCCCTGTAGGTGGCAGGAACCCAAGTACTTGAGCCATCATTTGATGCCTCCAAGGGTGTACATTAGCAGGTAGTTGGAATGGCAAGCAGAGCTGGACTCAAACCTAGGCGCTCTAAGATGGGACAGAGGCATCCCCAAAAGCAGCTAAACTGCTGCCCCAAACCCTTGACCCTCCCCACTTTCTTTCTCATGAGACAGTTAAAAACAGGTGCCGACACGACACTGCTGTCTCCACTTCGCTCCTCTCATCTTTCCGGAACCCTTGCTCATGAAGTATTCATTCCAACCATTCCACACAAACACCTCTCATCCAGATCTCAAATAAGGGGTGGCGCTGAGGCACGGGGGGTTAAACCACGGCCTGTGAGGCCGGCATCCCACACGGGTGTCTGTCAGGTCCCGGCTGCTCCACTTCTAATCCACGTCCCTGCTAATGTGCCCAAGGATTCCAAGTGCCTGGGCCCCTCCACCCATGTGGGAGACCGGATGTTCTTGGCTTCTGGCTTCAGCCTGGCCCTGCTCTGCCCATTCGGGGAGTGAACCAGCAGACAGAAGGTATCTCTCTGTCCCTTGCTTTCTGTAACTCTGTCTTCAAAATAAAAAATAAATAAATCTGGAGCTGGCATTGTGGCATAGTGGGTAAAACTGCTATAGGCAATAGTGGTATACCACATGGGAGCCAATTTGGCTTCTGGATGCTCCACTTTTTTTTTTTTGACAGGCAGAGTGGACAGTGAGAGAGAGAGACAGAAAGGTCTTCCTTTGCCGTTGGTTCACCCTCCAATGGCCGCCGTGGCCGGTGCACTGCGGCCAGTGCACCACGCTGATCCGAAGCCAGGAGCCAGGTGCTTCTCCTGGTCTCCCATGGGGTGCAGGGCCCAAGCACTTGGGCCATCCTCCACTGCCTTCCCGGGCCACAGAGAGCTGGACTGGAAGAGGAGCAACTGGAACAGAATCCGGCGCCCCAACCGGGACTAGAACCTGGGGTGCTGGCGACACAGGCGGAAGATTAGCCTAGTGAACCATGGCACCGGCCACTCCACTTCTGATCCAACTCCCTGCTAATGTGCTGGGAAAGCCCTGGAGGATGACAAGTACTTGGGCCCCTCAACCCATGTAGGAGACCCAGATGGCATTCTAGGCTCCTGGTTTTGGCCTGACCTAAGGCATCGTGGTTATTTTGGGGAGTGAACCAGCAGATATCAGATTCTCTTTTTTTAGATTTTTTTAAACATTTATTTATTTATTTGAAAGAGTTATACAGAGCAGCAGGGGGTGGGGGTCTTCCATCCACTGGTTCACTCCCTCAATGGCTTCAACGGCCAGAGCTGCGCTGATCCGAAGCCAGGAGCCAGGAGCCTCCTCCGGGTCTCCCACACGGGTGCAGGGGCCCAAGGACTTGGGCCATCTTCCACTGCTTTCCCAGGCCATGTGGGATGCCAGCACTGTGGCGTAGTGCGTAAAGCCACTGCTCTCTTGCTGTCACACATCACTCTGCTTTCCAAGTAAACAAATCTTTATAAACATGCCACAGCACTTCAAGAAGATGACTTTACAGATTTTTTGCACAAAAATCAACTTATCATTTCATTCCAGACTTTGAAGTCCCTTTGCAGATCCTGTAAGCGGGACATCAGGTGACCAGGGGAATCTTTGTTTCCAGAAACAGTGGTTACTGTCATCAGATTAGGATGTACAAAAAGTAAATGAGGTCACCGCTCTCGGCAGCAGCCGGAGAAATGGGACGGACATGGGCGATCTCACACACACATACACCATACATACAATCACCCGCAGGTACTCACACACACGGGCATGCACAGGTGGGTCAGAGAAGCCTCAGCTCGTGGCTGTCACCGGCTCTCTCTGGGGAAGGACTGTGTGTGTCTTCTAGCACTGCCTTTCCTGGTTCAGTATTCACACGTGTTCCTCCAGGGACATACTGCTGGTAAGTGGCTGGTAGCTGGCGTGTTTTTTTTTTTTTTTTTTTTTTTTGACAAGCAGAGTGGACAGTGAGAGAGAGAGAGAAAGGTCTTCCTTTGCCGTTGGTTCACCTTCTAATGGCCACTGCAGCCAGTGCACTGCGGCCAGCACACCACGCTGATCTGAAGCCAGGAGCCAGGTGCTTCCTCCTGGTCTCCTATGCCGGTGCAGGGCCCAAGCACCTGGGCCATCCTCCACTGCCTTCCCGAGCCACAGCAGAGAGCTGGCCTGGAAGAGGAGCAACCGGGACAGAATCCGGTGCCCCGACCGGGACTAGAACCCAGGGTGCCGGCGCCGCAGGTGGAGGATTAGCCTAGTGAGCCGCAGCGCCGGCCTGTAGCTGGCATTTTAAAATGCTGACAACCTTATCCTAATCTGTAGAAGAAAAAAAAAATGTTTGGAATTCTATTGGCCCTTGAAGTCCAAACACCTTCAAATAAATGACGATTTTCTAGCAGAGACATCTTGGCCAGCGTCTTTCTGTTCAGAAGAAAGCCGACCTCCTCAGCTGGGCACTCACAGCCTCCCCCCAGGGCTGTGTAAAAGAAAACCCCAGGAAGTCGCTGAGTCGCTGACTGCACACCTGCTGCAGGCCCAGCCTCCTGGGCTTTCCCTCCCTCACACCACCACCACCACGCTGCCACCGGGGCTGCCTGGAATTCACACACAACCCCCCCCCACACACCCCACATACCCCCCACACACAACCCACACACACACACCCACTCACATACCCCCCCACAGCCCATACACACATACACACTCACATACCCCCCCACCCCACACAACCCACACACACACACACACTCACATACCCCCCCACAGCCCATACACACATACACACTCACATACCCCACACACACATATATACCCCCCCCACACCCCCCACACCCCCACCACACCCACCCCACATACTCCACATACAACCCACACACACACCCACTCACATACCCCCCACAGCCCATACACATATACACACTCACACACACCCCCCACAGCCCACACACACACCCACTCACATACCCCCCACACCCCCCACATACCCCCCCACAGCCCATACACACACACCCACTCACATACCCCCCCACAGCCCATACACACTCACATACCCCACACATACACCCCCCCACACAACCCACACACACACCCCCACTCACATACCCCCCCACAGCCCATACACACATACACACTCACATACCCCACACACACGCCCCCCCCCACACACCCACCCCCCACATACACCCCACACACATACCCCACAAACATACACACAGCACACACATACCCCTGCAAACACATACACACACCACACACACACCCCACAAACACACACACAACCCACACATCCCCATACCACCCACCCACACTCACAACACCCTCAAACACACCACACCACACACCTCCCCTCCACATCACCCCCCTCCACACACACTGGTTTTTCTTTTCCCTTCTCTCCCAGCCTGTTAGCACCCAGCAGCCATCTTGGTCAAGACTCTGGCCTCGACAACTGGGTTCCCTCAAAGAGCTGCTCTCTCCCCAGACACCGTTCCTGGGATCCCCCTTCTCTCATTCGGCCTCCCTAACATCTCAAAGTCTAGCTCGGACACTATGTGCGCCACTCAGCACCCACGGAGGGCTCTTACCCGCCCTGCAGACCCAGGGGAGGGAGCGTGTGTGTGCGTGTAGAAGTCACCTCACGGGCTGTACGGCTGCGTGCCAACACCGTGACGCATACTTGGGTCTAATGAATAAATCAACGGAGAAAACACTTTATGTAGCATCCCCTTAATCCACTCAGTCAGCAACTACTGATTACGCAGCTATTCCGGGTGAGCAGTATCACAGAATTCTGAAAAGCAACAGCTCGCAAGAAGCGACCGCTAGCCACGCACTCCCAGCGCCTCGTCTGAGCCGGGGGTGCCGGTGCCTGCGCCTGCGCACAAGGTGTGGGAGCCGTGCGTTGAAAGCGGCCCTGTGCCTGCAACTCTGTCCCGAAGAGCACATCCACACTCTGCTTCCAAGAGAACAAAACTCCTTTCCCAAGTTCATGGCAACACCGACCCTTCCCGAGAGCGTAGTCTGTTAGCTTTTCTCCCCCAGTCTAACAATAACACCTATTGGAGGCCCACTCCGTGCCGTGCCGAGTAGTGGGGCACAGGGAGGCGGAGGCAGGGTCCCCACGGCGGAGGAGCTCAGCCAGTGCCCTGCAAACACAGAATTGGCTCCCTGGAAAGGGAGATTCCAGGGCACTCCCAGGCGGCCTTCAGGCTCAGAAATCGATTCTTCCTCTGCTAGGAACAGATTTTTCTCTTTGGAGCAAATGAACCCTTGGGAATGCGATTATCACCTGTAGGGGGAAAGCCGGAGAAAGTGCAAGCACCCAGCAGCCGAGAGAGACACAGAGAACTCTCCCCCTGCGGAGAGGGGGAAGCGCAGGGTAGGGTGGTCCCCAGGCCCTTGGGGAGGGTGCGGAGAGTGAGCCTTAGGACTTGATCTCAGGACAGGCAGGCAAAGGACACCGAGACCCAAAGCGAGTTTTCCTGTTATCCACCCATTCCACAGATCCAAGCCTGGCAAGTCCCACACAGGGTCCTGACCTAGAAATGACCCCAGGCCCCTAGGCCACGGGGAAAAGAGAGACGCTCAGAGGCAGTGGAGGAGCAAGAATAAGAGTCACTCCAGGAGTTCCCTACCTGCCACTCAAGCACCTGTGCCTCCCGTGTCATTGAGTCAGCTTCTAAGAGAGGCCACAGAGGCCAGGGCTGTGCCGACAAAGTGACTCCCCACTGGATGCATTCCACATCGCCACATTCCGGAAAGAAGCCGTTTCCATCAGGGGCTCCTGGTAAGCAGCTCCCCACACCTGCTCGGAGAGCACGGTCTCCTGGGGCCAGCTCGCAGGTACTTCGGCTGCATGTCTCCCTTCCTAAAAGAGCAGGACATTGGGATGCCTGGCAGCAGATACGCGTGAGGTGTGATGAGAACCTGACAGCTAACAAACAGACCGACCACAGGTGACTGACTGATTCTTCAAATGGGCAAGAATGCCAAGAGAAAGGAGCCTGGGAGTTTAAAAAAATCAAGAATGTTTTTGGTCCTTGTTCTACCAAAGCGTGACGGCTCTTGAAAAGCCAGGTCTACAGGTGATACAGGAAAGAAGCAACTAGAAAGTAAGTTAGGGGGCCGGCGCCGCGGCTCACTAGGCTAATCCTCCGCCTAGCGGCGCCGGCACACCGGGTTCTAGTCCCGGTCGGGGCGCCGGATTCTGTCCCGGTTGCCCCTCTTCCAGGCCAGCCCTCTGCTGTGGCCAGGGAGTGCAGTGGAGGATGGCCCAGGTGCTTGGGCCCTGCACCCCATGGGAGACCAGGAGAAGCACCTGGCTCCTGGCTCCTGCCATCGGATCAGCGCGGTGCGCCGGCCGCAGCGCGCCGGCCGCGGCGGCCATTGGAGGGTGAACCAACGGCAAAGGAAGACCTTTCTCTCTGTCTCTCTCTCTCACTGTCCACTCTGCCTGTCAAAAAAAAGAAAAAAAAAAAAAAGTAAGTTAGGGGCCGGCGCTGTGGCGCAGTGGGCTAAGCCTCCGCCTGCGGTGCTGGAATCCTACATGGGCGCTGGTTCTAGTCCTGGCCGCTCCTCTTACAACCCAGCCCTCTGCTATGGCCTGGGAAAGCAGTAGATGATGGCCCAAGTGCTTGGGCCCTGGCACCTGCATGGGAGACCCGGAGGACGCTCCAGGCTCCTGGTTTCGGATCGGCTCAGCTCCGGCCATTGCAGCCATTTGGGGAGTGAACCAGCAGATGCAAGACCTGGCTCTTCCCCTCTCTGTCTATAAGTCTACCTCTCAAATAAATAAATATTTTTAAAAATGGTATTGTGCATTTAAAAAAAAAGAAAGCAAATTAAAATATTCAGAGTGTCTCTGAAAGTGAACATCATCTTACCCATAACTTCTGGCTCTTGAAAAACTTGGTGGAAATGGAATGCAAAGATAAGTTTATTCCAGGGCAAAATACCCACCCACACAGGGGGTCTTCAGAGAGTTCAGGGAAAGAGTATATAACGAAAAGAACTATGCATGGAGCTCAAAACAATGCAGCAAAATAAGCTGAGTCTTTCAATTCCATTGTCCCTGAACTTGAGAAGTAGCCTGTGTACCACTGTACCTGTGTGTCACCGGGGACGGATGGGACCGAGTCCCACGCATTCCTGTGACAGTGCGGCCACTCGCTTCTTTCTCTAAAGCCCCAAACTTCACTGCAAAGAGAGCGGGAGCTGGTACCTTGAGCATGCGGATTTCCCGAAGGGCGATTTTCTTTATGACAGGGTCATCTTCGGATTCCAGAAACCTCTTGATGGCCACGATCTGGCCCGTGTCCCTGTTTCTGCATTTGAAAACGACGCCATAGGATCCTTCGCCGATCTTCCCGATCTTCTCGTACTTCTCCATCACAGAGAGGGACACGTGGACACGGATCTCCGCATAGTTTGGAAAGGTCGCCCGTGGACTACGGCACGCGCGGACTGCACTGAGGCCCCAAATCACCAGGGTTTTGGTTTTCTGGGCTTTATTTCCCCCAAGGACCTAGAACAGAACAAGAGCACCTGTGAGAGTCAGGGACGGGCCCCTGTCTTTCAAGATTTTCTGGTTTTTTTCTTTGCTCCTCTGCAATGGCAGCTCTGTCAGGCGCCACAGCCTGGGCTGGCCCGGTGAGGCTCCCGCCTGTAACCCATCACCCTAAAAGGCTCGCCCTGTAAGACAATCTGTCATTTACGGTTCACTGCATCCAATCTGAGACACCTGAGCTCGCCGGAGACCCGGGAAGGCGAGGGGCTCCCCCGGTTCTAATGTCGGGGCTCATTTCCCCGCAGCAAGCAGACACCCGCGGGCTCCCCGGACCTCGGCCGGCCGCTCGGGGCCTCCTCCCTGCTCGGCGCCGCCGGCCTTTCCCAGCCCCGCGCCGGGCCCGCGCAGCCTCGAGCGGCGCCACGTGGCGGGCGGCCGGTCCCGGGCCCCGCTCCGCGCCTCCCGCCTCGCCCGGGACTCACGGCTCCGCGGCGGCCGCGCCGCGCTCCCTCCTCGCCGGCTCTCTCGCCCGGCTGGGCTCGCGGCGGGCACGGCCCGCGATCCCCATGGGAACCGCGCCCGCCCCGGGGCTGGCCTGGGCGGGGCTGCCGCGCTCGCTGCGGGCACGGGCGCCGGGGCCGGTGGCCGCGATGGGGGCGGCGGCCCGCGCTTTCCCGCAACGGGGTCGCCGTCCGCTGGGGGCCGCCTTGGGGGCAGCTCCTCGAGACTGGGGCTTGGTATCGGGGAGCCAGCGCTGGGCGAGGAGTGAAGCCAGAGATGAGGCGAGGCAGCCCCCCCGCCCCCGCCCAGGCAGGCAGGGTCCCACGGACCAGGCGCCTTCGGGTGGGCCAGGTGGAACGTTCCAGGTTTTAGGATCCCAGCTGGCGGTCTGAGTACCGCAGGGGAAGCTGCAGGACCTGGGGCGATCCTGAAAGGAGCTGAATTGCCAGTGCGCAGAGGCCGCCGCACCTGCTCCTGCGTCCCATTCCTCCCGCCCAGCCCGGAATCACTGTGCGGTTCCCTGGCCCAGCACTCCGCTGCCCCGTGTAAACCTGGGTGGGGCCCAGGATGGCTGGAGGTGGCCTGTGAACCCCCCTGAAGCTGCTTGCCCGTGGCGACCCCTGTAACTTTGCCTCTCCCGGAATGTCCTGTAAATAGGGTCGTACTTTCTGTAGCCCTTTGAGGGTAAGTTTCTTTCATTTAAACCACAGTGGCGGTCAGATTCCTCCCTGTTGTTCCATTTATCAGCCTGCGGTCCTTTTCAGGGCTGAGTAGGTTTCCATTGTCAATGTCCCTGTGCGTGTTTATTCATTCTCAGGGAAGACTATCTGAGCCCTTGTAGAACCTGCCACTGTAAACACTCAAGCCTGGCCCTTCCTATGGACACGTTTGCATGTCCCTGGGGAAAATGCTTAGGAGGAGGCCTGCGGGGTTGTATGATAACTACTTGCTTTTCTGACTCCCAGATGTTTTCCTAAGTGGCTGTTCCAGTCGGTTTGCATCCTTGCCAGCCCTGTGGGTTCTCGAGAGCTTAGCTGTTCTAATAGGTGGGTGACAGCCTCCTGTGGTTTCAGTTTGCATTCCCCTGGTGACTAACCCTGAGTAGTTTTGCATGTGCGTATTTGCATCTGGCTGTTTTCTCTCTTGCAGGTTCTAGGACATTTGGGTAAATTCTCCTCTTTGGCAGATACGGACCGTGCAGTTCCCTCCTAATTGGTGTGCATTTTCTTGCCTCGCTGCACTGGGTAGGATAGACATCCGTGTCTTATCGCTGATCTCAGGAGGAAAGCACTGTCTTGTTCCATTCTGGGTAATGTTGATGTTTTTGTAGATACAGTGGCAGGCAGTGTCAGAGGGGCCCCACGACACCTGCCCCAGAGAGGGGTGGGCGTGGCCTTCTGGTGCCTTCTAAGGAACAGACTTGGTGACACCTGATGGGCTGTCACTTCTGAGATTAGGGGGGAAGGACCGGGACTCCTGCCTTGGATTTTCTTGGGTGCTCTGCTGGTCACTTGCTATGAGGGAAGTCAGGTGTCATGTTGTGAGCTGTCCCCTGGAAGGGTACGAGGGGCTGCCAACAGCCAAAGAACTGAAACCCTCAGTGAAGTCATCCATGACAATGGGAACCCTGCCAGCTCTGTGCATGACCTTGGCAGTGCCTGTCCAACGCAACACCCCAGTTCTAGGGACCTTCCAATGAGACTGGCCCAGCTGACAGCCTGGGTTCAACCCAGCAAGAGACCTTGAGCCACGCACCTGGCAAAGCTGTTCCTGGAGTCCTGAGCTCTGGAAACAGTGAGCTGATAATGTTGGCTGCTAGGTTTTGGGGTAGTTACGCAATGATTCACAAACAACACAGAAGCTGAGCAAGTTCTCTGGTTCCCAGTGTGATTCAGTGTGTTTCTGCTTTTCAAAAATCAGAAATGGGGGCCAGCACCATGGCATAGTGGGTAAAGCTACTTCCTGCAGCAGTGTCGGCGTCCCAAATGGGCCCCTGCACCCATGTGGGAGACCCAGAAGAAGCTCCTGGCTCCTGGCTTTGGATGGACTCAGCTCTGGCCGTTGCGGCCAGTTGGAGAGTGAACCAGCAGATGGAAGACCTCTCTCTCTCTGCCTCTCCGTATCTCTCTGTGTATCTTTGGCTTTCAAATAAATAAATCTTTAAAAAAAAAAAAAAAGAGTAGTTTACTCCCTAGATAGCCACAACAGTTGGGACTGGGCCAGGCCATAGCCAGGAGCCAGGACTTTATCTGGGTCTCCCATGAGAGCTGCAGGGGCCCAAGCACTGTGCCATCTGCCACAGCTTTCACAGGCCATTAGCAGGGAGCTGGATCGGAAGCTGAGCAGCCAGGACTTGAACGGGCACTCTTACAGGATGGCAGCATTATGGGCAGTGGCTTAACCTATACGGCACCACAGCACTGGCCCAGCCCTCACCCCCATAAGCCTTTAATGCCATAATTTGTCCTATAAGCACTTTAAATGCGGGGCAGAAATCTTGCTATGCTGTATTTTTCATTTCCACTCAGTTCAGAACACTTTCTCATTTCCCTGCGGCTTCCTATTTGACCCGTGGGTTATTGTCAAGTGTGTTGTTTAATTTCCAACTATTTGGGGATTTTCCAGATATCTTTCTGTTATTGATTTCTAGTTTAATCACATTGTTTTTAGGGAATTTACTTTGTATGATTTAAAGTCTTGACATGTGTTGGGCTTTGATTTATGGCCCAGACTGTGGTCTGTGTGGGTGAATGCTTCCTTTTGCCGATTTTGATTGTATTCTGTATTTTGGAATGAAGCGAGAAAGTCAGTGCAGATTTCTCCATTGCCTCTGTGTGTGAAGTTCATTCCAGGTTAGATAAAAAATTAACTTGAGGGATTCCACAAAGTTCAGTTACCAAGGAGCATGGCAGAGTTCCAAGCCCACTAGAAGGTAGGGTACGGAGCCAGTACGGTTATTTATGCTACGTGGGCTGTGAACCAGAGAGCTGGCGTGACTTGCAGCTGCAGGTTGTTTTGTTTGGGGGAAGTTGGAGTAAAATGTTAGAGAACAGCTTTGGGGAGGACAGACAGTTGGTGTCACCATTTAGCACTGGGGAGAGAGAGGATGCTCTCTCTCAATACTCTCAATCAACGGTCTTTCCAGCCGAGCGATCTGCCATGGCGGTGGCTGATGGCAGGGCAGGTGCAGCCCTCTGGAGGCTGAGGAGTGGTCTGCTACGTGGGGTCTGTGTCGTAAGCAGCGCTGGTGGTAAGGCTACGTTATTTTCCACGGAGAGCGATCTTGCCTTTACAGTGCTGTGTAATTGGAATACTTCAGTGTCCCCGAGGCGGCACAAACAGTCCTGTGGAATTTTAATCACCTAAGGAAATAACAAACATTCAGCAGAGTGACACGTGGTCGCAGAGAGCCCAGGTGTGCAGGATTCCTGCCTTCCTCCTGGTGCTTGATCTCGTGCAAGGTAACGACTGTGGCCGCCCCAAGGGCAGCAACTACTATTTAGCCAGTGCTTACTTGGTGGCAGGCCATATGCAAAGATGGTTTTGTGTCGGAGCCTCACCCTAACCCTAGGAGGTGGGCATCAATATCGACCTGAGGTTTTAGATGAGATGCTGGAGCAGATGAGCTACCTGCTGACCCCCGGGCCCCTGCTGCCTGATTTGCTAACGCTCCCTGACTCACGGTGGTTAATGGGTCGACATTGACCCAGCTACCTGTGATGTACAATGAGCAGCCTCCTGCTTTTCTCTTAAAGTTCCCCAGGAAGATGTGTCTTGTCAGCACGCTTGCTTCTCACTGGCTGGCTTTAAAGAATTCCACTGGCCACTTCTGTCTGGGAAGTGAACCAGCAGATGGAAGATCTCTCTGATTCTCCCTCTCTCTCTGTGTAACTTTGACTTTCAAATAAAGAAATCAGAGAGAGAGAGGGAGGGAGGGAGGGAGGGATCTCCCATACGGGTGTCAAGGGCCCAAGCACTTGGGCCATCTTCTGCTACTTTCATCAGGCCATGAGCAGAGAGCTGGGTTGGAAGTGGAGCAGCCAGGACTCGAACCCGTGGCAGTATGGGATGCGAATGTTGCAGGCAGCGTCTATACCGGCTCTGCCACAGCACCAGCCCCACTGTTTTGACAGTGATCATCCTAACAGGTGTGAGACGGTATCTCTTTACCATTTTGATTTTAGTTTCCACACATGGAAGTGGCTTCAGCTCACTTCAGCAGACAGGGATTTATCAAGGGCTAGTGAATAGCTTCTGGGAGCCCCAGGAGGGTCAGACCCAGATCTGGAGCTGGCACAGCCAGAAACAGGAAGCCCACTCTGTGGTAGCCTCAGTCAGACCTCAGTGCCGCCACTGCAGGGACCACAGGACACTGCTGGAACTGGGCACGAAACCTGCGTCCAGCTGCCCCAGGAGACCAGACTCCTTGGCACCATCCAAGCCAGGAAAACGGATGGAGGACAGCACGTGCTTCCTCACGCTCCTCTCTTTCCCACCGAGAGGCGTGAGTGGGTGAGGTTGGGCCGGCTGCTGAGCTGCCGAGAAACGGAGTTGCAGCTTCTGCCTTGGAGAGGCCAGATCCTCCATGAGCAGCACGAATGGAGGGGAGGGTTTGCAAAGACAGAGCATGAGAGGCACCCACTGCATTATGCATTCCCCTCATAATTAGGGTGGTGATAGCCACGTCACTGACTTCAAGGTGAAGCAAGACCCCTCACGTGGAATGTCTAATACGGTGCCTGGCACAGGGCAGGTGCCAACGATGCCACCCATCTCCTTTCTCCAAAGGGTGAGCACCATTTCCGCTGTGTGGGGCAATTTTAGGAACCTCAGGAGAGCACAGTGAGTCCCTCCCCCGATATCCTAGTACAAAGTTCCATGTTATTACATTGGTTTAACTTCTGATCTTAGAAAATCTATCTCCCCATGGGAGACCAAGAGAAGCACCTGGCTCCTGCCTTCGGATCAGCGCCGTGCGCCGTCCGCAGCATGCTGGCCGCGGCGGCCATTGGAGGGTGAACCAACGGCAAAGGAAGACCTTTCTCTCTGTCTCTCTCTCACTGTCCACTCTGCCTGTCAAAAAAAAAAAAAAAAAAAAGTGTGTGCCTTGGTCGGGGGGAGTGCCTTCAGCTGAGGCAGGGTCAGAACCAAGAAATGCAACTGAGGTATCCCATGTGGGTGGCAGGGACCCAGGTACTTGAGCCACCACCTTCCCCAGGGTCTACATTAGCAGGAAGTTGGAGTTAGGAGCACAGCTGGATCTGGAACCCAGGCATTCCAATTCCAATGTGGGATGTGCATGTCTTAATTACTAGGCTCAATGCCCACTCCTAGGAGCTTTTTTTTTTTTTTTTAATAAAAGATTTATTTATCTGAGACGCAGACAGAGGGAGAGACAGAGATAAACGTCTTTCATTCGCTGGCTCACTCCCCAAATGGCCACAATGGCTGCAGCTATGCTGATCCAAATCCAGGAGCCAGGAGCTTCTTCCTGGTCCCCCACACAGGTGCAGGGGCCCAAGGACTTGGGCCATTTTCTACTGCTTTCCCAGGCCATAGCAGAGAGCTGGATCGGAAGTGGAGCAGCGGGGACTTGAACCTGCCCCATATGGGATTCTGGCGATTCAGGCGGCAGTTTTACCCACTGCACCACAGCGCCGGCCCCTCCTAGGAGCTTTAATAGAGGTTGTGGGATCCTGGAGGAGATTTTGGAATTCGGCTTTAAAGAATTCCACTGGCCATTGTTATTCAGCAACCACAATCACACGCTTGAAAGCCTGAACCAGCGTTTACAGTCAGATGGCTGGGACGTCCTGGCTGGTGCTCAGAGACCAACACAGACCTGTGGATTCTCTGTCCCTCAGTCATCCACCATCATCACTGGCAAGTAACAGTCCAGGAAGACTCGGATTTGAGAAACACGACCAGGATGAAGTCATAGGCCCCAAATTAAATGTCCTGTTTAGAGCATGTGAAATCTCACACTTGCCAAAATGAGGAAAGAATGTGTGGTCAAATATCATGATCCAACAAACCATCTCACTCACATGTGGTGAGTGGTTTTGTGCCTTTAAGCTTCACCAAGTGGTGGTTTATTGCTATCTGGGACACGTGTTGCTTTTACTAGCTCAGTGTCCATTTCTCCTCCTGTTAACCAACATCCGTTCCTTCTGCTCCGGGTATGTGTCTCAGTGGCACTGTCACTCCAGTTTCCTCGCAGTCCATGGTCAAGGGGTAATCACAGCCAGGCCAGGCGGATTCTCTTCCCTCCGAGTCTGTCTTGCATGAAAGGCTACAATGCAGGGTTTCAGCATGGATTCCTGCTGATGGCCCGTAGGGACCGTCCACTGGCTCCCTCGCCTACATGTGCTCTGAGTCAGCTCTTCAGCTTTTACGTCGATTACAACCAAACAACCTTGACACTGGAGCTTGATTCAGCTCTGACAGTTCCTCTGCTTGGAGTAGCCTTTATTTCTATCTTTGTGTTACCTTTATGTTTCCAAATACTGTTCCCTTAAAGACAAGGGTTTTCTAGGTATGTGAGCTGTTCCTGATAGATCTCTGTTTAAGCAGTCACAAAATGACTGGATGCATGAACCCTATTTTTCAGTGGATTAAGATAGGCAGCAGATAGGGATGCGTGAGATTAGCTTTCCCTTGAAAAGAAAACATGCTGCAAGCAATTAGCTCGTTTTGGGAATTCACTTCAGCACTGGCCCGGCTCCCCAGGCTGCTCCCAGCCAATGACGGAGTTCTGTGAAGATGAGAAAGCGGAGTTGTTCCCTTCCAACACAGGATTACTCTCGCGGGCAATTGGCTTCGGGCTCCCCAGTGACTGGCCAACACGTCCTCAGAGCTGCACTCAGACTGAGGCTCTGTCCAGTCCTTCCTTCCTCATTTCCTGTTTGTCAGAGGCGCACTCTCCCCCCAGCCCCCACTCCCACTTTTTAAGATTTTACCTATTTTATTTGAAAGGCAGAGAGGTCTTCCATCTGCTGGTTCACTCCCCAAATGGCTGCAATGACCAGAGCCGGACCAATCCAAAGCTAGGAGCCAGGAGCTTCTTCGGGAGTCTCCCACCCAGGTGAAGAGGCCCAAGGTCCTGGGCCATTCTCTGCTGCTTTCCTAGGCCATAACAGAGAGCTGGCTCGAATTGGAGCAGCCAGGACTCGAACCGGCGCCCATATGGGATGCCCGCTGGCACTGCAGGCGGTGGCTCTACCCACTACACCACAGCCCCGGTCCCTCCTCCCTTTATTCTTTATACAAGGTGTTTCCTCAAAGAAGTTCCTTGCATTTCTACTTGCATCTCAATGGCAGTTTCTGGAGAACCCATTCTGTGACAGTGATTAACCTTGGTTTTCTCTTGTAAAACTGGAACCTCACTGTCTACATCATAGACTTAATGTGCAAATTAAATACCCCCCCCACCCCCCAGTAAAGGTCTTAGCACAGGTTCTTTTTAATAACATGCTTTTATTGATGTATACACACATAAAGAAAATGCATACATCAGGAGTACACGTCTTCCATCACAATGCACAAAGGAATAGAACATCTCCAGTACCTCAAAAGCATCCCCATACCTATATCCCCCATCTCAATCATTCTTCCCTCACTGCTCCTCAGATAACCATTTCCCTGACACCATCCATTTGTCTACTCTTGAACTTCATATAAATGAAACTATACAACACATAGCGCATGTCTGGAGTCTTAGATGGGACACCATTATGTTTTGGATTGAAACCCCTGTTGTGGTGGGTACTTTGTCCTCTCTGATGAAGCACGGAGTTGTGACTTACCACAGTTTTTTTTTCCTAGTCTTTATGGGTGTTCAGATTGTTTCCAGACTTTGGCACCTGTGAAAGCCAATGAACAGTTTTGTGTACTTGACTTTTGGGAACATGTCTTTTGGCTGTAGACCTGGCATCAGAATTTGAGAAATCAAGAAAGTGTATGTTCAGTTTGTTTTTCAATGTGACTGTACAGTTGCCGCTCCTACCAACAGTGTAAGCATTCTGGTTGCTTTATAGCTTCATCCCTTCATACTCTTCATTTTAGCTATTCTGGTGGATTGTATTACACTGTGGTTTTTTGTATTTTTTTTTTAAATCTGTTATTTCTCTGGTATCTAATGAAATTGACATCTTCTCCAGTGTTAACTGCCCTCTTGAATGTTGTTTAAATAGCTTTATCAAAGCATATCTTGCATACTGTAGTCATTTACATTATCAATGATTTTTTTAGTAAGCTTGAGTTGTGCAACTACTGTCACAATCTAATTTTATAACATTTCCATCATCTCAAAAAGAAATCTCATGCCTATTTGAGGTCACTCCCCATTCTCAACCTCTGCCCCATGCAAATCACTAATATACTTTTTCTATACAGAATATATTTTTTCTATCCTGGATATCTCATGTAAATGGAGTCATTACAGTATGTGACCTTTTGTTACTGGTTTCTTTCACTTAGTATGTTTTTGAGGTGCAGCCATTGTAGCACATACTTTGTTCCTTTTTATTGCTGAACAGTATTCTATCGTGTGCCTATACCACATTTTCCTTATCCATTTACCTGTTCACGGACACTTGGGTTGCTTCCACTTTTTGGCTGTTATGAATGCTGCTGCTAAGGACATCTGAATACAAGTTTTATGTGGACATGTTTTCTCTTAGGTAGGGTAAATTAATCGGTCAGATGTTTAACATTTTAAGAATCCCGTGACCTGCTTTCCAAAGTGGATGCACCATATCCCAGTAGCAATGTAGGAGTGCCCCAGTTTAACCAGTATTTTTTTCTTCTATCTTAGCCATTTTGGTGGGTGTGTAATGGTACTGTATCATGGTTTTATTTTGCAGTGGTGCTGTTTTGTCTTTGATAACCAATTAAGTCAAATCCATTTTAACAGACTTACTATCTCAACGTTACCTTTTGTGGAGTCTCTGCTCAAAAGGATTTGCCCATTTTTGTTGGGCTGTCTGCCTTTCTAAGTTCTTTGTATCTTCTATTATGTCTTTTGCGGGTATACATGATGTGTTTCTTTTCCTAGTCTTTGGTTTGCTTGTCTTTTCATGCTTATAAAGTTGTCTTAGATGAGTATTTAAAAAAAAATTTTTTTTTAAATTTTTTGACAGGCAGAGTGGACAGTGAGAGAGAGACAAAGGTCTTCCTTTGCCATTGGTTCACCCTCCAATGGCCGCTGCGGCTGGCACGCTGTGACCAGCGCACCGCACTGATCTGAAGCCAGGAGCCAGGTGCTTCTCCTGGTCTCCCATGGGGTGCAGGGCCCAAGCACTTGGGTCATCCTCCACTGCACTCCCTGGCCATAGCAGAGAGCTGGCCTGGAAGAGGGGCAACCGGGACAGAATCCGGCGCCCTGACCGGGACTAGAACCCGGTGTGCTGGCGCCGCAGGCGGAGGATTAGCCTATTGGGCTGTGGCGCCAGCCAAGGATCTTAATTTTAATAAAGTCCATCCTACCAACTACTTCTAGTCAACATTCTAAGAAATCTTTGTGCATCTCAAGTTCATAAAGATATATTCTATTTAAAATTAAAACTATCATTTGAGACAGAGAGCGCGCCCATCTTCTGGCTCATCGTCCAAATGCTTACAACAGCCATGGCTCGATCAGGTTGAGGCCAGCACCCTGGACTCGATCTAAGTCCCCCACGTGGGTGCCAGGGACGCAACTAAAGTAATCACTTGCTGTCTTCCAAGGTCTGCGTTAACAGGAAGCTAAAACTGGGAGTGGATCTGGGACTCAAACCCAGGCACTCAGCATGGAACAAAGGCATTCCAACCTGCATTGTACCACCAGGCCAAACGTCCACCCAATGTTTTCTTTCTAAAGTGTTATAGCTTTATAGTTAAGATTATTTACAATCCATCTGCTATTTATTTTTGGGTAAAGCATGAGGTAACAGTCAAGACTCATGGGACTTTCCATTACTGTTTTCAGGTGGAATCAAGTTCCCATGGCTTTTCCCGCCTCTCCACCTCTGTATCAGTTTCCTCACTCTTATTTTCTGGGCTAAGACAAGCTGTCTTACCCCTGCTGTTGTCTCGGGATTTCTTTTAGGAGGAACCTCTCACACTGCTGGATGTCTAAATCTTAAGATCCTGAGATGCAGCAGATATTCCGTTAATCGTTTAGAGAAAGTATCTCCAGGGTTTCCAACAGGCTTTGATTTATTCTCTATGCCTGATGCAGTGTGAAACTGCATGACCATCACCTGGGCTGCTTTTATTTCTCTTTGCAAATGGCTCCAACAGCCATTTGTGTTAAATGCCATTTTCCACATGCTACATCTTTATTTTGCTTGGCTTGTGCCCTTTTATGAAGCACATTCTCAGGCAGAAAAGGAACATGGGGGCTAAATTTCAGGCTGGAAATTTCTTTCAGAAATTGAAGACACTGCTTCTGCTGATATTTGAAGCAATTCTCATTAGTATATGACTTGCGCTTCTCTCTGAAAAGCTGACTCCAGTATCCTCTTTTAGTAGGGCTTTTGCACTGTGCTCATTCAATATAGAATCTGGTGTTCTTCAGTACTGGAAAAATATCCTGAAATACTTAATGCCTTGTTTTTTTTTTTTTTAAGGTTTATTTATTTGAAAGTCAGAGCCCAGAAAAAAACAATGAAGTGCTTCCATCTGCTGTTTCACTCCCCAGCTGGTCCCAACTGCCAGGGCTGAGCCAGGTTTAGCCAGGAGCTTCATCTGGGTTTCCCACTTGGGTGCTGAGACCCCAAAACTTAGGTCATCTTCCATTGCTTTTCTCCAGACATTAGCAAGGAGCTGAATCAGAAGTGGGCAGCTTGGACTTGAAGGGGCGCCCATTTGGGATGCCAGCACTGCAGGTGGCAGCTTCACCTACTGTGCTACAACGCCAGTCCCAGCCAGCCCCGACATGTGGTTTTTTTTTTTTTTGGCTACTCTGGGAAATTAGTTATTGGACCTCCTGGGCTGTTTTCTTCACTGATTTTCCTCAATATTTTCATTCATTTCTTCACATATTTCACTTATTCTCTTTATGTTCTGAGAAATTTCCTCAACTTTACATTCTAAGCCTTCTTGTTGAATTATTATTTTCCAAGAGTTGCTTTTGTTTTCAGAAAGCTCTTTGTGAGGTATTCTGCTCCTAATTCATGTTTGTAATATCTTTCTGAAGATATCTCTTTCTTGTGAAATTTCCTGTCTTCCTTTATTTTCTCGTTTTCAAGTAGAGATTTTCCTCAGGTTTCTTGTAACTCTTGGTTGTTCGCGCATTTTGTAACAGCACAGGACTGAAAGACTGACGGGAAACTCTGGCAGTGTGGGGTGGTGTGCATGCTAAGATGTCCACTGTGGAAATTTCCACTGTGGCATCTACCTGGGCAGCCAGGATGCCTCTGACGTCAAGATCTTGTTGAGGTCTTTTCATTGGCACTGGCCAGGTTTCACGAAGACTCTTCAGTGTTCCGCTGGGATGCCTGTCAGGATTCAGTGAGAGGAGGAGGATGCTGGTTTCTGTATCCACCATGTAAATGATCTCTGGTTCTGAGAAGGGCCCCTGCCATCTGTCTGATCCTTCTGTCCAATCTATTAACACACCCCAAGTAGTCACATTTTCGTATCATGTGTACATTAAAGAACAAATGCTTTATTTTTTGTTGGTATAACATTTTATTGTTTGCATATTGCATAGTGAAAAGAACAGAGTCAGAAGACTCATGGTCTGGCTCAACCACTAACTTGCTGTGTGAGGTGGGTAAGTCTCTCAACTTGCTAAATCCTCATTTCCTCAGCTGAAAAATGGAGATAATACTTAATTGACAGAACTGCTAAAGATCAAGTGAGACAGTCATACTGTTTTTCTCTCAAGTAACTGGTCAGAAAAATTCTATTATTTGCTATTGCTAACCCTTGTTCATCTCAGTGCTGTTCTCCATAAATGCATTAAGATAACAAGAAGAATTTAACATTTTAACTTTGAATACTAACAATAGCAAAAGAAAAAAAACCCTCAAAAATGGCTGCTTCCTTATCTTTAGAATACTGGTTTTACAATAATTGTTTATACTATCCCATCAGGAATTCAGTTTTATTTAAATATTCTTTTTTAAATCTACTCAAAATGAATACCTAAGTATGTGAAAACCCCCAGATTACATGTGTACTTGCTTTGTTTCCCCTCTGGCATAGTAAAAGTAAAATACATACCATGGGTAGTTAAATACTTCTCCCCCTTCATTAGGGATGATAATATATATGAAGCTTAATTTCTTATGCATTATCCCTAACATAAAAAAATCACAGGTAGATTATATGCTTGTCAGGAATCCATACACGTGGTAGTCACACCAAGACATATATATCCCTTCCAAGTATATTTCCTCATCACTGTCTTCTATATGATGCCACACAACTATCTGTAGTTGAAAAAACAAAACTCCATTTTAAGGCAATTCTGCATGAAATTGTATTACAAAATATTTTTGTTAAATGAATTTGCATATATGTGTTGAACCCCAAAACACACACCTTAAGCCCTCCAAGTACTACCCTTAAAAAGTAAACAAAATTTTATACATCATAAAAAAACTTTAAGCTGCTCTGCAACCTTCCTTTGCTAAAAGTTAGATACATTACACCACTCCAGCAAGAGATTAATAAATAAAGATTAAATATTCTATTTTACAAAAACATACAGAATGGCCGATGTAAAAGTAAAAGGCTTGTTTGATAAATTCTTTATAAAATTATGTTAAGAAGGAATAAGACATGGTATAAAATGATAAAATGTCACTAAACTTATCCCTCCGAAGATAATCACATGAGTTATCTAAAAATTCCATGGCACCCTTGTTACAAACATTATTTTTTAAAAAACAACTGTGTTTCCTGGAACTTGAGGACTATTTGTCTCGTAGCTTTTATTAAGCAAACTTGATAAAACCACCACACAGTGGCAAGAGATAAGACTAGCTGTTTCCAGCTACAGAAAATACTGAATTCTACCCTAAAATACAGATAATTTGAAATATAACCCACGACAGTTAAAGCAAATCATAGTGAAGTTAGCACTGAATTTCCTTAAAATGTCTTTTGCTTTCAATGGATTATATTCTTTTTCCTGTCATTTGAGATTCGTTTCTGTTGCTTAGTAACTGTTTTCGTGTCCAGCTAAGATGTAGAGATTGCTGTGTGCAGTAGGATTTTCTGTTGGCCTACTTTCCAAAACGACAACCCTGCAATGAAACCAAAACAAAAAACTTTTTAAAAAATAAAAACAAATTTCATGCTTCAAATATTAACCCCAAACCAGAAAGAATAGCACTGATCATATCATAAAAATACATAAAAACCATATATTCATAATCAAATTCAGTTTATATTTTATAGCTTAAAACACAAATGAATAAGAATTGATGAATATTAAATACTGTAAACATCACAGGATAGTCTCATTATATTATTCCAACTAAAAATAAGTATTCTTACATATGCGAACCAAAGGTATAATACTGCTTTAGGCATTTACACTAATAGGAAGAAGATGGAAGAAGGGATGAGAATAAAACAGGACTCTAAGAGACAATTATCTAAAGTGTTCTTCAATTTAACTCTTTTACAAAGCTTGAATTTAACTTTTTACAAAAGGTATGAAATGAGGCCCTCTCCCTGTTCCTGGAACAAAAAAGGCAGGGAAAGAGTCAATCAAAGGACTAACAGGAAGACAGAAAATCAGGTACCAAACTAGGACATTTCATCTGTGGGGTAGAGGCATTTGAGAATAAACAAACAAACATATATATCTCTATACAGATGCACACACACACGCGCGCGCGCAGAGAAAAAAAAATTAGAGGGAGGAATGGGAAGAGAACTAGTATACATACTTCATATTTTTCTTTTTTAAAAAGCTTTTTTTAAAAAAATTATTTAAAAGGCAAAGAGACAGGAGAAAAGAGGGGATGGGAGAGAGAGAGAGAAAGAAGTCTTCCACTCACTGGTTCACTCCCCAAATGACTACAACAGCCAAGTCTTGGCCAGGCCAAAGTTAGGAGACAGGAACTCCTTCCAGGACTCCCACAAGGGTGGCAGGGGCCCAAGAATTTAGGCCATCATCTACTGCCTTCTCAGGCACATTACAGGGAGCAGGATTGGAAGTGGAGTGGCCAGGACTCAAACTGGCACTGTGATACATGGGAAGCTGGTGTCACAAATGGTGGCTTGGCTCGGTATGCCAGAATGCAAGCCCCGACTTCCTGTTTTTCTAGTGTATGAATTCTCTACAACTAGCATGTTACTACTTTTTAAATGAAAACAAAGCAGCAGGGGCCAGTGCCATGGCACAGTAGGTTAATCTTCCACCTGCGGCACCGGCATCCCATATGGGCGCCAGTTCTAGTCCCGGTTGCTCCTCTTCCAATCCAGCTCTCTGCTGTGGCCTGGGAAAGCAGTTGAAGATGGTCCAAGCGCTTGGGCCCCTGCACCCGCATGGGAGACCAGGAAGAAGCACCTGGCTCCTGGCTTCAGATTGGCGCAGCTCGGACTGTTGCAGCCATTTGGGGAGTGAACCAGTGGACAGAAGACCTTTCTCTCTGTCTCTCCCTTTCACTGTCTGTAACTCTTCCTCTCAAGTAAATAAATACAATCTTTTTTTAAAAAAAGTAACGTATACTTTATATGATTTATGTGTATTACAGAAGACTAGAAAGAGAAAACAGAATTACTCATAATTTCCCAGAGTTAACTACTAATATTTTGAGATACTTAAGTTTTCTTTTTCAACAAAGTATCTGTTTAGACAACAAAACAACATTTTTGCCACTTTTAAAATTGACACAAACACTTTGGTTAAGATATACAACTTAAAATTAAGGAGATGCCCAAGTAAGAAACTAAGTGAAACAAGGCAATGGTATGAAGAAAGTAGCTTTTTAGTGCACACAGTGGAAGAGAGTAGTGAGCCACTGTAGACAAGGGGGGAACTGATGAAGGAGAAATCTCTGGGGGAAGTCAGGGGAGTATGCAAGTCCCTGAAAGGCCTTTGATACCAACACAGTTGCCCGCCCTCCCTCCCTCCTTTTTTCTCCCTGGGGACCAATTTCTAGGTTGCTAAGATTTGTGGGCTTCACCTTTTCTAATAATTTCTAAAGGAGCCACCATTTTTCAGAAAGTACTTTTCTCCTTTGAAAATTCCTCAGTTTTTCAGGAGTCCTAATCCACTGGCTCTTACCTCCACCTCAAGGGGCCAGTATTTAAGCAGTGGCTGTGTGTGAGGAAGACTAGAGGCCCTTAGTCCATGTCTCAGAGAGAATGCATACTACTATAGCCAATTCTGTTGCAGTGACCACACTTGGTGGAAAAACAGGAAGGAATGGGTATTTTATTAGTTACGGAGGATGACAATGTAGACCTTGGAAAATAGCAGCTACCAAAGTTTTTTCCTGAGAAGGCACGGTTTTGTTCTAATTTACATTAACCTCAGCAACTGACTTGAACATTTTCTGATATAAAAGCAAATATCAAGAGATATGTATGTTTCACTGTCAACACAAGGCAACACGTGAGGAAGAAACCATGAAAACAAAGGGATCTGAAATATCCGTCGAAAACAAAGGGATCTGAAATATCCGTCATGGCATTAGGGAAATAAATACTTGTATCAACACATTTTGTCTTGGCTGAGTATAAATGTCTTTCCAATCATGATACTCACACTGACAAAAGGTTGTTTAACTGATTAATTAAAACATACGCTCTCAATAAAGATACAGAACAATTTCTCTAAGTCGGTGAGTCCCCTAAGAGTTTTGTTTGAGACACAATTACAAGCTGACAATATAGTTAAGAGCACAATCTCTGAATTCCTTTTGTCATTACTGCCATATTACCTGTCTGATCCCAATAAACGGAACACTCGTGTTTCATCTGAAATCTCCTGGGTAACCTATGAAAGAAAATACTTGTCAGTAACATTTTAGTCCCCATATTGCTTATGGGATAATTTTAAAAATCATTTAGATGTATTAGAATGAATAATTTTTGATAGACTCAATTTCTCAAATGAAATAAATGTCAATAAGGGATTTGTAGACTGCCTATTAGTAGAAATGACCAATGTTTGTGGATCCCCTAGTATGGGTTATGCACTTTCCTTGGAAGAACTCCGTGACAGGAACCATAATCCTCATCTAACACTCACAGAGGCTGAGTAACTCGTCAGGACCAGCATCTGCATACAGGTTGCTGGACCGCAGAGCTCCTGCTCTTTCCTTGACCTCCTGGTGCAGATGCTGGAGGTGGGTCTTGCGGCCTGTCAGGTTTCAGCATCACTGAGCTGGACACGCCCAAGCACCAACATCTCACCCAGTGTATATTGTGGAGTTCCTCTGCTCTGTTTTTTCTAAGCTGCAGAAGGTACTTGGCTAAGTGCTCAAGCACTATCCTGAAGGTGGGTGGTCCGCACCCCGGAAGGCCCCTCAACCATCATGGACAGCCACTGGTGCACAAGTGCTCCCGTCCCCACCCCACCTCTGCAGTGCATTCTTCTTCACTCCTTGGTGGCCTCTCCTGGAATAAGCCTTGCTTGTCCCTAGTGGGAACCAGCTTATGAATGTGTTCTATATGGACTTTCTGTTCTCCATTCTCCATTCCTCATCCAATCATTTGTTTTCTAGAATCTACTCTCAAATAAAATACCTGCACTTGAGTCCTTGTCTCAGCGTCAGTTTTTGAAGGAACCCAAAATAGCACATTATGGATATAAAATAAATATAAAAGTAATATGTTAAAAAGGAATTAACAGTCTAGCTGGGAAGACAGATTTAATAAACTTGAATCAGAAAATAAGATGAGATATAATGACATGCAATGGAGCTGATTTTTCAAGTGTTAGGTTCAGAGATGAGATGTGGACTGCAGTGGCTGACTATGGAAGAGGATAAGACTTCAGCTAGGTCAACTTGAAGGACGAACACAAAGGTGAGTTAGAAACAGGAAAAAGAATTTATGGTGAGAAAAAGGTAACTTCTGTAGATTTCCATTTAACATTTTATTAATTATTTAGACAAGGCCACAGTCAAAGTGGAAGTTCTCTCCTCCCTACAGAGATCTTTCATTTAGGTCTTTTGTTTTGTTTTTGGCCACAGTGTCTTGGCTTTCCATGCCTGAAATACTCTCATGGGCTTTTTAGCCAGATCTGAATGCCTTAAGGGCTGATTCTGAGGCCAGAGTGCTGTTTAGGACATCTGCCATTCTATGAGTCTGCTGTGTATCCCGCTTCCTATGTTGGATTGTTTTCTCCTTTTTAATTCTTTTTTTTTTTTTCCTTTTTAATTCTACCAATTAGTATATGGCCTTGTCTAAATAAGATCAGAGTTGGTGAACTCAAGAGGCTTCCATTTTGGCAGCTCATGACAAGAGCCTCGGGTGATTACTGACGTCATAAATAAGAGTGTCAATTGTTAAATCAACAACAGCAGTCACTGCACTTACTCCCCATATAGGATCTCTGTCCTTAATGTGTTGTACTATGTGAATTAACGGTATAACTAGTGCTCAAACAGTACTTTATACTTTGTGATTCTGTGTGGGTGCAAACTGTTGAAATCTTTACTTAGTACATACTAAATTGATGTTCTGTATATAAAGATAATTGAAAATGAATCTTGATGAAAAATGGATGTGAGTGGGAGATGGGATGGTTGAGAGTGGGAGCGAGGTTATGCTATAATCCAAAAGCTGTACTTTGGAAATTTATATTTATTAAATAAAAGTTAAAATTTTTTTTATTAATTAATTAAATTTGAGAAACAGAAATCTCCCATCTGCTATTTACAACAGCTGGAGCTGGACCAAGTTAGAGCTGGACCAAATTAAAGCCAGGATCTCAATCCCAAACACTTGAGCCATCATCTGCTTTGGAGGGTACATGTTAGTGGAAGCTGGAATTGGGAGTGGAGGTGGGACTTGAACCCAGGCACTGCAATATGGAATGTGGGTGTACCAAGCTATGACTTAACTGCTGTGCCAAACATTCAACCCTTCTTAATTTTTTTTAGATTTATGGTTTCTTTTTTCTTAAAAGAGCTATTTTTATTTATTTGAGAGGCAGAGTTAGAGAGAGAGGGAGAGACAGAGAGAAGAGTCTTCCATCCACTGGTTTACTCCCCAAATGGCTGCAATGGCTACAGCTGGGCTGATCTGAAGCCAGGAGCCAGGAGCCTCCTCCAGGTCTCCCACACGGGTGCAGGGGCCCAAGCACTTGGGCCATCCTCCACTGCTTTCCCAGGCCATTAGAGGGGGCTGGATCAGAAATGAAGCAGCAGGGATGCTGGTACTGCAGGCAGAGGCTTAACCTAATACCCAACACTGCCAACCCTTACATTTATGGTCTCTAACCTTAGGAATGACACAGTGAAAATGGCACTCAAGAGCAAGTAACCATATGACAGTGAGCAGGACTGCATGTTTCATCAAATACAGGTGCCTGGTGACATTCAGCCACTTGAGTCACTAACTGGATACACTGACACAGGTATTTACACAAATGGGAGAGGTCTCTGTTAGATCAGGATTTATCTCTCACAGTGGGAACCTGAATCCTATCTCCTGCATGTAGTGTATCCTGATCATCTGAGGTACAGATTTGCAGGGCTTTGCTATTTAAGTAGTTACGTGACTCTGGGTAAATGACTTAATAACCACTTTCTATGTGTGAAAATGAGAATATGACCAGCACCTAGCTCCAGTGGATTGCTGTGAGCCTTAAATGAGCTAACCATTGTAAAGTGCCTGGAAAAAACCAGGTATGATCTAAGGGTTTGATACTACTTACAACAGTGTCTTGAATGTAGTTCGTTCTTAGTGTTTACTAAACAAGTTAATTCTCTTAGATTTTCTTTGGTCCTGTGTGCCCACAAACATTAACTTATAATTTTAAATATAATCCTAAAAAGCTACATATATACAGATTATAAAAAAAATTTAGACAAGTAAAGCAAGCTTAGCAACCACATATACAAATTAAAATTAGAACAAAATTGTGGAAACATATTTTGTGATTTCTTGTGGCCATGGAGAATTTAAAAATATAGAAGTGAATACATTTGAAGGGAAAATACTGGCTCTTCTGCTCTACTGGTTCACAGCACTAAAGGCACTAAGCATAGTAAAGCAGGTAAAGAAAGGAAATGTGTAAAACAAATGTTTCAACATTTATAATCTTTAGTGGGGTTCAGTGGAGGTAATCTGAGAACCTTACCTCATCTGACTTGAAGCTTTTACCCTGCATCCCATGCTTCCAGAAAGCCAACACGCTGTCTTGAAGGCACACTGAAAAAGACAAGGGAGAACTGAAACTAAAACAAAGCACAGAACACTTCACTATGAATTTCCCTTAAATGCTTTTAATAAATGCTAACGTGAGGCTATTCAAGTTCTTAGTGCAAAATTCCACTGTCTGGACCATTATTTCTCAACATTTTTGTGGCTTAGACATGCCTGAGCCCAAGTAATTTCTTGAGGCATGGTTATGCAAGTTTTGAAAGAGATATATATAATAGGGATTCATTTCTGATAAGCTGGGTATCAGCATATCAACTGCCTTTCTTCATGCTGTGTCTTTTGTCTTAAGTGAATAAATAATAAAAACATATGTAGTGGGGGCCAGTGCTGTGGTGTAGCTGGTAGAGCCGCCACCTGCAGTGCCAGCATCCCATGTGGGCGCCGGTTCAAGTCCTGGCCGCTCTACTTCCAATCCAGCGCTCCGCTATGGGCTGGGAAAGCAGTAGAAAGTGGCTCAAGTCCTTATGCCCCTGCACCCACATGGGAGACTCAGAAGAAGCTCCTGGCTCTGGATGGGTGCAGCTCTGGCCGTTGTGGCCAACTGGGAAGCGAACCAGAGGATGGAAGACTTCTCTCTTGCTCTCTCTCTTTCTCTGCCTCTCTTTCTCGCTGTATAACTCTTTCAAATATATAAATAAATCTTAAAAAAAATATATATGTAGTGGAGTTTGGGGATAAAAAGATAAGTAATGTCATATTCATAAGTATATATTAAGCAGCATTTTATTTATGATCACATTTTCTCTATTACAAAATTAATTTTTTAAAATAAATTTGTCCCACAACTCAAAATTTAACTACATATTGAATATTTACACTCTGTGAATCAATTCTTACATAGAATTCCTAGTGCTTAATCAACTGTTATGATGTAAATACTAGAGATAACTAAATAGAATTACCAAAACACGGCCGGCGCCGCGGCTCACTAGGCTAATCCTCCGCCTAGCGGCGCCGGCACACCAGGTTCTAGTCCCGGTTGGGGCGCCGGATTCTGTCCCGGTTGCCCCTCTTCCAGGCCAGCTCTCTGCTGTGGCCAGGGAGTGCAGTGGAGGATGGCCCAGGTGCTTGGGCCCTGCACCCCATGGGAGACCAGGAAAAGCACCTGGCTCCTGGCTCCTGCCATCGGATCAGCGCGGTGCGCCGGCCGCAGCGCGCCGGCCGCGGCGGCCATTGGAGGGTGAACCAACGGCAAAGGAAGACCTTTCTCTCTGTCTCTCTCTCTCTCTGTCCACTCTGCCTGTCAAAAAAAAAAAAAAAAAAAAAAAAAAAGGGGGGGTAATGGTGGGGAAGGGGGAGCTGGTGTTTGGTCTAATGGTTAAGAAGCCTGCATCCCACACCAGAGTGCCTAGGTCTGATTCCTGGTTCCAGCTCCTGACTCTAGCTTCTTTATTTATTTATTTATTTTGAGAGGCAGAGTTAGACAGTGAGAGAGTAAGTGAGAGTGAGAGTGAGAGAGAGAGAGAAAGAGAGAGAGAGAGAAAGGTCTTCCTTTGCTGTTGGTTCACCCCCCAAATGGCCTCTACGGCCGGCGTGCTGTGCCGATCTGAAGCTAGGAGCCAGGTGCTTCCTCCTGGTCTCCCATGTGGGTGCAGGGCCCAAAAACTTGGGCCATCCTCCACTGCACTCCCGGCCACAGCGGAGAGCTGGACTGGAAGAGGAGCAACCAGGAAAGAATCTGGCCCCCCAACCGGGACTAGAACCCAGGGTGCAGGCACTGCAGGCCAAGGATTAGCCAAGTGAGCCGCTTTTTGCCAGTGCTGGTCCTGGGAATCTGCTCAAGTTACCAGGTTCCTGTCACTTGAGTGTGAGACCTGGACTGTATTCCTGGCTCCAGCCCAGCCCTGACCATTGGCAGGCATTTGGGGAGTATACCAGTGTACAGGACTGTACATGAACACTCTCTCTTCCTGCTTCTTGAATAAATAAAAAATAATTTAAGAGAAATTAAAAGGGCACTAGGGAAAGGGACTGCAAATTATAGTTCTGATTAGCATATTGGCTCTTTGTAAAAAGTTTATGTAAGAATATTCTGGAAACAATGCAACGCAATAAAAATAAAACTACTTGGCAATGAAAAAAATCACATATTTCATTAAGTATAACAAATAAAAACAACCTGGTTACTGGTTTTACTTCTGAGAGGTGCGTTAAAGGGACTCTTTTCTCCGGGAGTATCCTTGTAATTATTCCAAGATTTACTGGCAACAAGTGATGTTAGCCTCAGTAGAACAAGCTTTCGTATAACAAAATGTCCTATATAATTCTGCACTTACGAGAAAGATGAGGTACCAGTATGTTTCAGTAAAAATGAAGAGGAACTGAGAACCCATGTCAATCTCTAGAAAATATTATATCCTAGAAACTAGCAAGTAATATCAGTGTATAAAAAAGTAAAAGAAATGAGTTTCCAAACTTCTTTTGTCATGGCTTCTACAGAAAGGTTAGGGTTTCCACTTGAGAAAATCACATTTCCTATTCAGTACCGAAATCCTTTCACCTAAGATGTTACACAGAGGCATGGACATCTTTTGTGACAGAATAGTACTTTAGTCGAGAAACTCATACCTACATATGAAGTAAACAAAAAACTTGCTAAGAGTAAAAAACATGTTTTAAGAAGTATATGTATTGAATTACAAAATATGCATATTTTTGTATGGCCCAAATAAACACTGCCAAAGTTGTTTTAACTCATTTCTTTGATTTATAATTACATTATCAGCTGTTCAAAATGTTTCCAGCTATTTTTTTTCACAAGTTCTAGGCCCTGAGGAAAATACTTACTAACATATCATCAGTGAGGATGCCCACTTATTACAACTTTTAAATCATTAAACATTTACTGTGTTTTACTATGCCGTAAAACACTGATTAACAAGAATCAAACTATAAGTGGCATATTCATTTCTAAATCCTTTTTATATACAAACAGAACTGAAAGCAGTAAATAGCAACACACACAAACCAGAGTTTTATATGACAAGGAGTTACAGCAATCCAGCACCACTATCACATCACACAAACACCTTCCTGATGTGTAAACTGGGAGAAGCATGACTTACTCTGCAGCAAAGGGAATCATGAACAGAAATTAAAAATATTATTTCAAATTTCAATATTCATAAAGCAACAATAAAGAGATTTGATGTGTACTGTTGTAGCAACTAGCCACGTGGCTATTTGAATTAAAATATAAATAAAAATTTTACAACTAAAAATGTAGCACCAGCCATGTTTCAAGTGCTTACTGGCTGTACGAGTTTGTGACTGCTGTATTTATTTAAGAGCACAGAAAATATTTCTATCATCACAGGACCCTCTAGGGGAAAATGCTGGTCTGTCTAGACAACTCTAAGTACTGAATGAACAAAGCCAAGTCTTCCAAGCTCACTAATTTACAAAACAGACTTACCTACAGATTCAATACGGAAATCAAAACTCAGTTCAGAGGCCAATTTCTTACTTGATTTTAATCTTCCTTGTAGGTTTACAATTTTTACAAATTCTTAAAAAAATAAAAAGGAAGTCAAGACTAGAAATGCAAATCTGTTAAAATAAATGTAACTTGATGAATTTTACATAATTATAAAATAAATTAATAGTCAAGTACTCATTTTGTTTCAAGCATGCCCAGTGAAGAACTGTCATTAAAGCTTTATAAAATAAACTATCAAAGTGCTTCCTTTAGTAAATGGTAAGTATGCTATTATTTTCTTTTTTATATAGTATATATTGAACATTTACACTCATTTTTTAAAATATATTTCTTCTTTGAGAGTAGCCACCTTTGTGTGCAAATATTTAGCACTATGAGTTTATTTTTCCCTTAGAAATTGTACAATATAAAAGTAACATTTGTAATAATTTATAACTTGGAATATATATAGTGAGAAAATTATATTCTGAAAAGATACACAGTGTAAGAAATAGCAGTCTGAAGCGCAGTAAACTCTGGGATGGGGAACATAAATAAATAATTCTGTTTTCCTTTTCCCATTTGTTTTTTGTTCACCATCGTATCTCTGCCTTGGAAGACACCTTCTCTTGGTGCTGTGCTCTCAACTGTCTGCCTCCGTGATGTGAGATGGTGGACTTATCTACTGCTGCCCGCTAAACCTGACTGACACACTGTGTAGCTGACAACCAACTTCTGCCGTCTTCCTCTGATCTCTTAAAAAACAGAAATCTCAATAAAGCTGTCTTTCTATTTACCTTGATTAACTGGGAAATGGAGGACCAACTCAATGGATTAAGAACTGTGCCAAAATATATGTCACCAAACGAAAACTAAGCACAATTTACCTACTTCGACAGCTCAGAAATTATCTAGGGATTTAGTGCTGAAGGTTCTATATTAAGATAAACTCTGGTGATGTGATTATTTGGTTAATATCAAACTTCCTATTTGTTTGAATAAAAAAATCATTTATCAAATTCACTTAAGTCTAATCTTATCAGTATTCAGAAAATGAAAAGTTCCTAACAAAGGGATGATAGTGAGTCAAGCACCTGGTTTTAATTTACTTATCTATAATATTAGGTAATTTAATCCTTCAGGGTAAACAAGGTTGGACAGAAAACTAGGCAAAATCAGTAGAACAATCTTTTAAAATAACCTTCAGCACGTACAGGCAGGTCCAGCAATTAAAAACAATGGGAATGGATCAATTCTAGGAAACATTGCCAAGATGCATTTAAACCCCAAGTCTGGGTGAACTTTTTACATAAAAATACAGTGCATTTTAAGAATGAGAGTGCTACGCTTGCAAAGTTAAATAGTGCTGTTGCTAAATTTCTTCTGCCTCTTCTGATCAGGGTACTGTATAATTCTACCAATAACAGCTCTCCCTGCATCAAAAGACTCATTGTTAGTAGGTGGAGGTGTCAGATCCATAACTACTTTAGAACTGCATTCTGATATGACTCCTAAAGTTCTTGTTATATAAGTCAGCATAACCTTTCATTTTTCATTAATTATAAGTATTGAGCTTATAAATAATTTTACTGCAAGTTTATTGCACACAGTTCTTATATAATGTCTTCAAGTAGGTCAAAGAAGAAAGTGACATAGGATAGTATTGATAAAGAGGTCAGTTACTATCTCAGTAGCTGATTCAGCCTTTTCTTCAATAAAATAGGCCAGTCAAGGTAGAAGAAAAAATCTTGATAAGGTCATTACAAAGAACTGTTTTATCAAGTAGTACACTCAAACTTTAAAATCATACTTACTGTCTAAACACACCAGAACTGTGTCTCTCTCCAGCTGTGTTACATGAATAGAGTCTAACTGCTGGCTGCCTGGGGGGAAACAATGTTACAGTTAGACAACAAGCCTGGAAAGACCAGAGCTTAGAAAACAAGCACAGGGGCCAGCACTGTGGCATAGCCAGTAAAGCCTCCACCTGCAGTGCCGGCTTCCCATATGGGCGCTGGTTCTAGTCCTGGCTGTTCCACTTCCCATCCAGCTCTCTGCTATGGCCTGGGAAAGCAGAAGATGGCCCAAGTCCTTGGGCCCTTGCTCCTGAGTGGTAGACAAGGAAGAAGCTCCTGGCTCCTGGCTTCAGATAGGCCCAGCTTCAGCTGTTGCAGCCATCTGGGGAGTGAACCACTGGATGGAGAACCTACCACCCCATCCCCTCCCCCGCCTCTCTGTAACTCTGCCTTTAAAATAAATTAAAAAATTAAAAAAAAAAACAAGCACAAATTCTGACTCTTAACATTAGTCTTTGAAATATAGCACATTTTTAAAAAAATATTATTTCCAAAAAAAGTATTTAAGTCCTAACATGGCCAATAGAACTAAAAAAGAAAAAAACTATTTCATTTAATTCATACCTCAACTAGTGCTAGAAAAGTGGGCTATGAGAACAAAATGAAGCAAAGGGTAAATACGGGCAGGCAACTAAGATGCATGCTAAATACAATGGCTGGATTTTGCTCTGCATTTTGCAGTCACTGGGAGACACAAACATCATATTTCGGTGGATCACAGCATAACTGAAATGTACAAAACCCAGTGATTCAAAAAAGCACAAAGACTAGTCAGACTCTGATCAGAGGAATTTTCCTGGGGTTGGTGTGTGCTTATAGTAGGAGGCTCTTAATACAGAGGAGATGAGTCACATAACGAACAATCTTGTCAACAACATCTTTGCAGGATGCAACTCTCTCACTTAAATGGTATTCATAGGGCCACTTATAACATATTTTTGGTAAATGACTTTATTTTAAGCACTCAGATTCCTCCTGTGGTCCAGCTGAATCTGAGAACAGATTTTAGATTATGCAGAGAAGTACTTTTAACTATACCCTTTTGGGACCTACGGATCTGCTTCCTTGAAAACTGCACACACACAGAGCTTCGACACAGTATTCTAGGGTGTCTGTGGCCCTTCCAAACTTGATACGTAGTGAAGAATCCTGATGTTCAGTTCCAATAAATGGTCTCTTGGGCAATGCTCCTAAAAACAGTTTCTCTCAGATAATCTATGTCCATGCATTCATTCACCACACAAAGCCATATGTAAGTGCCTCACCCTTGGAGGGGGGGATACTGCTAAGACTACAGGGGCTGTAGAACAGGAGCTCATTTTAATACTATAGTTGTTGCCAGCTGAAGGCATAGCCTTTTTATTTATTTATTTATTTATTGACAGGCAGAGTGGACAGTGAGAGAGAGAGAGACAGAGAGAAAGGTCTTCCTTTGCCCTTGGTTTTCCCTCCAATGGCCGCCGCGGCCGGCTCACCGCGCTGATCTGAAGCCAGGAGCCAGGTGCTTCTGGTCTCCCATGGGGTGCAGGGCCCAAGTACTTGGGCCATCCTCCACTGCACTCCCTGGCCACAGCAAAGAGCTGGCCTGGAAGAGGGGCAACCAGGACAGAATCCAGCACCCCGACTGGGACTAGAACCCGATGTGCCGGCGCTGCAAGGCGGAGGATTAGCCTAGTGAGCCGCAGCGCCGGCAGGCATAGCCTCTTAGTTGAACAAGGAACATGGCTGGAAGTTGGGTTAACAGAAAATGGAGAGGCGAGGGCTGGAGGAGAAGGGCTTCCACACCTCTGCTTGAGAGGGAGTTGAACGGTTACCCTCAGGCAGAATGCTGGCTCTCCTCAAGAAGCAATTTTGGATCTGCCTTAATGTTAGCCTGAACAATGTTACAAGAGGGTAAAATTGTATACTTTAGCCATTAAAAAAAAAAAAAAAAGATAAACAAAACCCTCAAACAAAACGCAAAAAACCCAAAGCTGGCCTGCCTAGCCTAATACTTACCAAGAACAATGTGGTTACACATACACGGGGCTAGTCCACGCAGAAGCCAGGAGCCAAGAACTCCACCTGGGTCTTTCATGTGGGTGGCAGAGGCCTAAGTACTTGGGCCATCATCTGCTGCCTTCCCAGGAACATTAACAGGAAGCTGGATCACAAGTGGAGCAGCAGGAACTCTATCTAACGAGCAGTCTGATATGGGATGCAGGCATCACAAGCCTTGGCTTAACCCACTGGGCACAATGCTGTTCTCGATCTTGGTTTTTAAATAAGCTGATTCATAATCCTTTTGAGTAGCAGTCACCTACAGGGAAATATCTCCTCTTTTTTTTTTTTTTTAAGATTTATTTTATTTGAGAGAGAGTTATACACAGAGAGAGGTAGAGACAGAGAGAAAGGTCTTCCTTCCGTTGGTTCACTCCCCAAATGGCTGCAACAGCCGGAGCTACGCCGATCTGAAACCAGGACCCAGGAGCTTCTTCTGGGTCTCACGCGGGTACAGGGGCCCAACGCCTTGGGCCATCTTCTACTGCCTTCCCAGGCCATAACAGAGAGCTGAATGGGAAGTGGAGCAGCTGGGACTAGAAGCGGAGCCCATATGGGACGTTGGCGCCACAGGCGGAGGATTAACCCACTGCTCCACAGTGCCGGCCCCGAAATATCTCCTCTTACTAAGGTGCTTACTTCTCAGGACGATTAAGCACCTTTCTGTTACTTATAGCAGAAGTAGGGCATTCAACTCAACCCAAAGCACTAACCAATTAATTAATTAAAAGGGAAGGTTGGGGTGTGTCGCTCCCCCTCTTCATGGAGGAGCGACACTAAGCCCTGCCTAGGCTTCATATCCGAGTCACGGCACCATTATGTCGCTCCCCTCTTCGCGGAGGAACGACACAGGACCCTGCGCTGTTCTTTTGTCTGCTCGGCCCTCCCCGGGTTTGCTGCTGGTTCTTCCCGGGTTGGCTGCCGTCCCTTCCACCTCCGTGGAAGGGCAGTTCCCCCTGCCACTTTCCCCACTTCCGCGGGGGAGCGGCACACCGCCGGCCGGCTCTCTCGGGGGCTGCTCAGGTGTTCCTTCAGATAGATGTTCCTGGTGCATGTTGTCTCTCTCCTCCTTTATAGTCCTCTTCCACCAATCCCAACTCTGCTACCCACACGCCGAGTACGCTGCTCTCCTGCAATCAGGAGCAGGTCCTGCTGTTTATTGGTTGAACTGGAGGCAGCTGTGTAGAAGCTGTTTCCTCCTCTCCCAGCGCCATATTGTGGGAGAGCAGATGTATAGAATAAGTCTTAATTCCAGTAACTTAGTCTAGTCCGAGTTGCTCCCCACAGGGGTGTGAGTGAGAGGGCACAGAAAACGCTCCCATTTTACCTTACTGGAAATTATGACTTGGTTCACAGACAGGGGGCTTAAAGTCCAGTGCATGCTGAAGCTAGCTTGGACAGGACTGTTAGATTTTCAGGAATTCTGTGTACCATATGATAACAAGTTGGTAGTTTGCAACTAGTACTACAGGAGCATTTATATCACAGAAAGAGGCAGCCATGACAAAGGGCTGCTTCCCAAGACCCTGTTGTTAAACACTGTGAGAGGGCCCGGCGCTTTGGCACAGCAGGTTAACACCATGGCCTGAAGTGCCGGCATCCCATGTGGGCACTGGTTCTAGTCCTGGCTGTTCCACTTCCCATCCAGCTCTCTGCTATGGCCTGGGAAAGCCGTAGAAGATGGCCCAAGTCCTTGGGCCCCTGCACCCATGTGGGAGACCCGGAGGAAGCTCCTGGCTTTGCGGATCGGCGCAGTTCCAGCCGTTGCAGCCATCTAGGGAATGAACCAGCGGATGGAAGACCTCTCTGTCTCTACCTCTCTCTGTAACTCTTTCAAATAAGTAAAATAAATCTTTAAATAAAAACATTTATGAGGATACCACTATTTCATATTGATTCTTATTCTCCAAGTGACATTAGTGCAGGTTTTGTATTAGCTTCAATAGCTAGAATGTACAATACGTTCTTATAATTCAGTCTATATGTGATCAAAAGCCAAAGAAAACACTGAGGAAGGAATCTCAAAGCTGGAATACTTAGAACAGATTTCTTCACAAGGTGGTAAAGATCCTAACAGTGATCAGTAAGGGAACAGCCATCACTAAAGCTTTCTTGTCTTCGCATGTTAAAATAAAATGGCCTCTCTGTGTAACTCTGACTTTCAAATAAGTAAATAAATCTCTAAAAAAATAAATAAAATGGCCTAATAAATCTGAGATTACCAATGACAAAGAATGTCTTAGCACAACCAACTGGAAATGACAAAATGAGGAGCCTCTCTCATTTCACATATTTTACAGGTCTAAAAAGATAAATCCTTGATTGATTTGTTCCAATTGTAAAGTCTGAGAATAAACTTCCCAACCTTTTCAGTCTTCACTGAGACATGTGGTACAAATCCTAGGCTTCCAATGATCCTTAGAAAGTATGAGACATCTAAATGGAAAAGCTTGCAGGCCATACCTGGCAAGTTTCTATTCAAATCTGAAAAGCACATTCAATGATTTTAAGAAATAAGGGGAAAAAAAAAAGATAGGAAAAAGCAGGATAGGGAAAAGGAAACTCTTGTTGCTTGAGAAAGCATTAAAATTTGAAGAGTATCTTTCAAATTTAACTATTAGGGCTGGTGCTGTGGCACAGCAGATAAAGCTGCCACCTGCAGTGCTGGCATCCCATATGGACGGTGGTTCTAATCCTGGCTGCTCCACTTCCCATTCAGTTCTCTGCTATGGCCTGGGAAAGCAGTGGAAGACGGTCCAAGTCCTTGGGCCCCTGTACCCATGTGGGAGATCTGGAAGAAGCTCATGGTTACTGGCTTCAGATCAGCACAGCTCTGGCTATTGTGGCCATCTGGGGAGTCAACCAGAGCATGGAAGACCTCTCTTTCTCTCTCTCTGCCTCTGCCTTGCCGTAACTCTTTCAAATAAAATAAACCTTAAAAAAAAAAAAAAATAAAGATAGCTGGCGCCACGGCTCAATAGGCTAATCCTCCACCTAGCGGCGCCGGCACACCGGGTTCTAGTCCCGGTCGGGGCGCCGGATTCTGTCCCGGTTGCCCCTCTTCCAGGCCAGCTCTCTGCTGTGGCCATGGAGTGCAGTGGAGGATGTTCCAAGTGCTTGGGCCCTGCACCCCATGGGAGACCAGGAAAAGCACCTGGCTCCTGCCATTGGATCAGCACGGTGCGCTGGCCGCGGTGCGCCGGCCGCGGCAGCCATTGGAGGGTGAACCAACGGCAAAGGAAGACCTTTCTCTCTGTCTATCTCACTATCTACTCTGTAAAAAAAAAAAAAAAAAAAAAAAAAAAAATTAAAGATAAAGAAAATGTAACTATTTAGCAAGTCCAAAGATTAACTGGTAACAACTAAGACCTTTGAATATCAGGACATTTTCCTTGGTAAAATAATTTCTATCCAACTGCCTCTGGCAAACTGAGATCATAAAACATGTGAAGGTATTTGAAAAAGTCTGTGAAAAAATGCAATTAGAAGAAAAGACACACTTTCCATGAAAAATCTGAAGACCTGCCATATGTCCATGATCCCCAGGGCTTACTTGGAAAACTATGTTCAGAATATTTATTTAAAAGAGCCTATACTAGTTGAACCTATGTATTTTTTTTTCTCTTGCAAAAGCGTCAATACTCTAACATAAGAGAAAAACACTTACCTGTGCCGATTTCTGTAAACCATGAAGATGTAGAATTCAAATTGATTGTCTCAAACTGAACTACCTGATTTGATTCGGTGCCCTTGCTAATAGCTACACAGACCATAGGATATTCTTGTTCTGGGATGACCAGCATTTCAAAAACGTTCAAAGGACTTGGCAAAGGAAAATCAAAGTGCTGCAAAAAATAAAAAACAGAACTGTAATTCAGAAATAGCCTCCCAAGTCACACAATTGCTGAAAGAAGTCAGAAGAAAAGCTTCCCTCTCCTTGACTTATCTAATTCTGTAAAGGACTACCTCTATGATGAGCATAAGGAAGAATGTTCTACAGAAAAGTGTTTTGTAGAATTGGCCACGTTCATCTTTATGGCTGTAATGGTTTTGGAAATTGATGAAAAAATATAAGTTAAAGAGGGAAACTCAATAACACAAAATCCCCAAGTCAAATACATAAACAATGACAGATATGCTCACTCTCTGCAGACAGTAATAAAGGGGTCTTGTTTATGACTCAAGCTAAGATTACTAGTATTTTCTAAAGAATGTAAATAAACAAAGTAACACATACCTTTATCAACATGAATTTCTGCATTGGCTCATACCACTGAAGTAGAACAATTCCAGACTGTAACGCTCCACAGAGGTATTTATGTCCCGTGTATGGATTTCTGACTGGAAACAAGCAAAAAATCAAGACATACTCAGAACACAAGTATCTTTGTATTTGGTTAGTTTAACTAAAAGCAACAAATGAACGATGCTCGCCTCAAGTTTAACTTAGCTCTTATTATAAAGGAGGGACAGACAGGAATAAAAAACAATGAAATGTGATCTGATATCAAAACCAAAATACAGAAGAAGAAACTACTGAAAGTGATTAGTTAACTGTTAAAGAAAAAGTCCTGATTCTGTTAACTAGGAAGACAAGAACAGGCAAGAAAGACTTTGTTATTCTTTTCCTTTTCACTTACTTAAAATTTTAAATTACATATATTTATTTCTAAATATCTTTACTATGCCACATTCTCTCTCTCTTAAGATTATTTATTTTACAGGCAGAATGACACACAGAGAGAGACAGAGAGACAGGGAGCAATATCTTCTATTCACTGGTTCACTCCCCAAAAGGCCAAAACAGCCAAGACTAGGCCCGGTGGAAGCTGGGAGGCTAGAATTCCATCCGGGTCTCCCACATGGGTGGCAAGGGCTCAAGTACTTGGGCCATCCTTCCCTGCTTTCCCACGCACACTGGCAGGGAGCTGGATCAGAAGTGGAGAAGCTGGGACTTGGCTGGGTGTTCTAATATGAAAGGCTGGGGTTGCAGGAAGCAGCTTAAACAGCTGCATCAGAACGCAGGCCCCTGTCAGAACAATACAGTAAGACTGAAACACTTCAACTAGTACCCAGGAAGACTATTAGAAAGCTCATGGAAAAATGGATTTCAAAATTTTATTTTGCTGCAAAAATATTTTGAAAACCATACAAAACTGTTTATAATATGCATTTTCCATAGACTTTTTGAAGACACCACATGCAATGTTAAAAACCTGTTTTGTAAGTAACCTGACTAAAAGGACAAATTGTCCAAGAAAGTCTAGGCAATTGAAATGCTTGATTTCATTTCCCATATAAGATGTCTAAGCCAAGATGAAAATAATTAACTCATCTGTATGTATGTATTCATCTTGATAGAACTTCCCTGGCTCAAATTTACAAAAAATCTTACTGGTATTTCTTTCTCCCCAGTTTGACCCCTATTGATAAAAACAGACTGATGGCAAAAGCAACTGCTTCCATTCAGTTCTGCAGTATTATTTATGAGTTTAAATCTTAGACTGTAAGCTTCCAGATCTTTTTGAGTCATTGATCTTGGAAATGTATGAACCAATATGGACATGATTCTCCCCAGAAAAATGGTGACAAAACGTGCTTATACATGTAGTTTGTGTCTAAATGTTTTTATTCCAGAGCATACCGACTACTCTGGGTAACTATTTTTTTTCAGGGCCAGGTACCGTTCTCCCTGAGCCTTTACAGCAGCCCTGGAAGGTGGATGCTTCTGTTATCATTGCCATGTTTTCACACAAGGAAACTGACACACATAGTAAGAAACTTCCCCAACACAGCCAGTGACTGTGACACCCCCACTCTCTAGGACTGTGTTCAGGGCTGTCATCTGCCAAAAGCACTCAGCAGAGTCCTGGTGGATGGACACAAGACCGGGACCCCGGATCAGACGATGGGGTCTTGGTGGGATGGAGGGCACAGTGGGTTGGAGCGCAGTGAACCTGAAGCTGGGCTCTGAGTCCGGGCAGCCACCAGCGGGGCCACTGCTGCCCAGAGGCAGACATGGACAGGCTCACACCGGGCCTGGCATCATCCCCACTGTGCCATTTCTGGCCTCACCTCCTCCGCCTCCTCCCATTACTCTGGGTAACTATTAATTCTTCTGTTCTTTGATCAGACAAAGGAATAAACAGGAAGTTAGGAGCCCAAGATCTGAAGTCACTGGACGTGGATGTGTTTCTTACTAGTGACAGTGAAGATCAAGTGTCCTGAAGTTGTTTAAGAAGTTTAATAAGATAATTACGTAGCATACAATTTAATCTTGCCCTTGAAGAGTTTTCTGTCTTCCCATTTCTGGGAAACAGAATCCTTAAGCCTTTGGAATGTTGGGATTGACAGGAGTCTCTCTGTGGACTTCAGGTCACCGGCTAGTCTGACAACTTGTACGACTTCGGGTGGGGTCTTTAGGTCACACAGGACTAGCTTTCTTCTGGAGGGGCTGCATCCTGAGATCAGCCATGGGGACGATCAATCACACACTTCCGATGGAGTCCCAGTAAGAACTCTGCACAGCTTCCTTGCTGGACAACACGCATGTGTTCTGCCAGGCACTTCCATTATTTCCCAGGGCAGTCAAAGTGCCACCTGTAGCACTTTTTCTGGACCCTGCCTCCTCTTCTTCCCTTGGCTGATTCTAACTTGCATCTTTTCCCTGGTAATAAGCCCATGTAACCATGAGCATAACTCCTCTCAGTGAGTTCTCTGAGTCCTTCGAGAAAAATTTTCAATTAAGGGTAGTTTTGGGAAACCTCCCCACCCTCAAGGTTGCAATGCTATCAGAGGGAAGTGGAGGTCTTATGTGGACTCTTCTAACTTGAAAGTTGGCTAAACTCCTGTAAGCAATGTTCCTGAGTAATTGGTAGATGCTGGGTGTTAAATGAAAGCCAGGATATTAACAGAGATATAAACTCAGAGACCATGGTTTAAAAACTCCAGAACACTATGCTCTGAGAAAACAGTAAGGCCATTAGTTCCAAGCATTTCTATGCCACATCTCTACATTCTTGTGCTTCGATGACACTTTAACTCTTTACCAAAAAGATTCAACAAAAAGAAAAACCTACCCTGTTTCCTATTTGATTCTATGAAACTCTTCAGATAATTTTAAAAATGCCTTAAGATCTAACTACCCAGTTACAGAAATAGCACTTACTCACCTATGCAACATTTGTGGCAGCCTTTTGTATCAGGAATCTTTGTTGTTAAAGCGAACTTTCTGAAAACATAAGACAGTAACAATGTATCTACTGCAGTGGTTAGAGTGACTTATTTATTTAAACATTTTATTTATTTATTGCGAGGCAGAGAGAAACAGAAAGACAATGAAAATGTGAGCTCTCATCTGCTGGTTCAATCCCAAATATTTGCAACAGCTTCAGATGCTGTGAGTAGGGGACACAATCCAGGTCTCCCACATGGGGAGCAGCAACCCGGCTTTATGAGTCATTATCACTGCTCCCAGGGTGTTAGCAAGAAGCCCGAGTTAGGAGTAGAGGTTTTTTTTTTTTTTTTTTTTTTTTTTTTTTAAAGATTTATTTATTTGAAAGTCAAAGATACGGAAAAAAGAGGGGGAGGTAGAGAGAGAGAGAGAGACAGAGAGAGAGGAAGGGCTTCCATCTGCTGGTTCACTCCCTAAATGGCTGCAATGGCCCAGGCTGAAGCCAGAAACCTGGAGCTTCTTCTGGGTCTCCCAAGTGAGTGTATGGGCCCAAGCACTTGGGCTATCTTATCTCCTGCTGCTTTCCTAGCATATTAGCGGGGAGATGGATCAGAAGTAGAGGAGCCAGGTCTTAAACTGGCACCCGTATGGGATGTCAGTATCACACGTGGAGGCTTAACCTACTATGCCACAACACTGGCCTAAGGAGTGGAGCTTTTATTAAATCCATTACTTCAGTATGTGACATGGGGTATCTTAACATCCAGGCTAATGCCCACCACACACACACACACACAATTATTTACTGGCAAACAGTGATTTATCAAACAGCTGTATCTGAAACAGATATAAAGAATTAAAACAAAACAAAAACACAACACAACACCTTCTTTGGACTCTATGACTCCACCCAACCTGATTTAGTAAAACTGAGGTAGGGCCTGAGAATGTGTATTATAAAAATGCCTCCACAGGTGACTCTCATGGACACTCAGGTGGTACATTCTAGATGGCATGTAGTTGAGTCTAAAGTACCTTTGAAAATTAAGACAAAGGAATTTTTTTTAAACTGGTTGTTTTCAAAATAAACACTAATTCCTGTCACTCTCAGTAGTACCAGAATGATCTGTACCTTGGCAGTATGCGGTCTGGAAACCTGTGAGTCTGAATATGGGCAGCTAATCCTGGTTTCTTGGCTTGTTCAAACAGAGCTATAAGATTATGAGAGTAGAGCTGAAAGGTTTTTCCTGTAAAAGAGAAATGTTATTTTTATTAGAATTATTTACAGAGTAGAAACACAATTTTTAAGTTAAAGAAAATGCAATTACCTTCTAAAATGAGGATCCAGTAATGTTCCAAAAGCCAAGCAATATAGAAAAACACACATAAAATCTCAGTTAATACTATTTTGAAAAATAATAATAGGTAAAATAATTTTTTAAAGCAAACAGATTTCTGTTTTGAAATACACAAATCAGGTGTATTCTAATAGGTGATTTGTGCAGAATACATATACCTCAATGATGCCTGCATAGTAAAAGAAACTGGTAAACCCTGTTATATAAAACCTTACTGTATGGACTGACGTAGAGCAATGCCCATGTGATTATTTCAGTATAACACAGGAAACTGACTGTGATTTAAAGTGACTGTGAATGAAGTCTCAGATAAACCAGATTTAAAAACTAACAAAAGTAAAGCAAACCAATATTATAAGCCACAATACAGGATAACAAGGGTACATCTCGACAGAATCAGAAATGTAGCTGTGTTAAGCAGGGTGTGATATGGTAAATACCTTAATTCATTACGCATGGTATGGTAATACTGCAATACAAAATATTTCTATCCTTTTAGTATTAGAAAATATACTTATCAGCAACTAAATTCTCCAAATTCTCTCAGACTAGGAGCACTCCACTTAACACAACATTGCCTCTCCTCTTTCCACTTCCCGTATGTATACAGTTAGCTACTTAGGTTGCTGGACAGCTAAACGTATATGTACATGCATGTGAATGTTTTCTGCTACTGAGCTCTGCTGCATATCTATTTTCAGTTTCATGAGTCATTGTAAGTAGGCCATGGAAAGAATTAACCTACAGGCTTACTTTCCCCCTGCTTTCTCATAGTAATTTTACAAATACATAAAGTGTAGCTGATGTAACTTTTTTTATTTCCAAAGACAAAGATAATTAGGAATAAAAATAGCAAGATAATTCAAGAAAGATAACTGTATATGCCTATACTTCAGAACTATTAATGCAAAAGAATTGAGTTTAAGCTTATTTTTTGTGATGTTATTTTTAATTTACTTTATAGTCACAGGTTTAATACTCCACTAAATAAAGAGGTCAGCAAGTAAAAAGTAGAAAAGACCACTCTTCAGCAGATAAGTGCTGTGCACAATAATCAAATTCTAAGATGGCAATTTCACTGATACACATTACATTTTTTGGTACTGTTTATATTACTACCACAAATCAGAGAAAACATGTAATATTTTTCTTACTGGGTCTGGGACCCCAGCTTTTTAGAAGCCATTTATACATAGTGAAATAATATGTCCTTTATAAATGCCATCATTAGCTGAAATACAGATTCCTGAAGAATCTCTATTAGAAAAAATAATTAACTATCAGCAATCCTATGGGTATTCACTTAAGTGCAAAATGTAAACAAATATGTTTTTTGGTAGGTAAAAATTTTTTAAAAAGAGCGAAATAACACACACTCAGCCATTTAACCTACAACAACCAAAAAGAAAGGAAAAGAAGATCACAAAAAGCAAACTTAGACTTGCTTTGAAGACTGTAAAGTATTATACAAGACGGTGAACACGTGGTGCAGAAAAACATGAATTCCCCCAACAAACATCGCTGGGAGACCTCACACTTGACTAGGCATTTTGGGTATCACCTCATTTCATCCTCACAATGGCCTCATGAGACTGCTATAGTTACCCCATCATCCTCATCTGACAATTAAGGAAACTGAGGCCCAGAGAGGATGAGCGACTTGCTTGAGGTCAGAGAAAGGACGCACTGCCACTCTTTGCTTCTTTCCCTTAAGGACTGTCAATCCCCCATGGAGGTGGATGGTGACCGTGACAGTGGAGAGCACCCGGGTGACAGTCATTGCCTTATCCCTCTGGTGCTGTGGTGCTGGGTGGGTCTAAGAAGTGCTAATGTAACTAAAGACGAATCCCTTCTCAAAGTTTACTCCCATTCTAAGAGGGTCCTAGTTACTACACTAGATCAGAGAGACTTACATTTACAATAGTGAATACTAAAATTACATTTCTCAGGTTTACTAAATTTACATTTCTTTGCCTATGGTTTATTCTTCATCATTACATACATACCTGATAATGACATTAAAGTATTATTGATAACATATAGCCAGGTACACTTCCGTGGAAATAACTGAAAAAAAAAATCATTAAACTCTTTAATGTCAATTCTCTTATGTCTTAACCTCCAAATTCCAGCATTCTGAAATAGTATAAACAGTATATTTTGTATTTAAGGACATTATCGATATTTTCAAGAAAAAAAAAGACCTTTCAAGACAAACGTGAAGAATAAAATTTCATTTCTTTAAATACTTCAATCATAAAAATTAAATTGGAGTGCAACATACTGATTTTAAATTAAGATTCTACTTTTATTCTGTATGTCCAAATTAAATTGAGTTAGAATTCTAAATTACCTGTTCCATAGTTGCCTCATGCAGCTCATTGAGATTCAATGTGTAAATGCCATCTTCGGTTCCAAAAATAATGTACTGATCTGAAACAGTTGATAAATTACCAGAATTTGTTACCGTTGTCTGAAAACATTCTCTAAAATAGTAGCTTTGTGTTGTAACAGCGTTAAGACTTGGTCAGCTAGCCATCCATCCAAAATAAAAATATTTTCTAAAAGCATGCCGTTTTCTTCACCTCTTTTCTCCAATTTCTGCCTTATCTTTTAAAATTAGATATATTATAGGTTAGATGAACTCACTCAGACTTTATCTTACCATTATCATTCTCCCTTCAACATAATTTTCATATTTTCTATTGTACTAATCAGTGTTTGCCACACACCTACCTCAAGTAATCTTTTAAACAAGGAAAATGTGACTTAAAGACAAATTATAAATCATGACACACTGGAAACAATGAGTACATTTAGTGCCCACATCTTGGTTTCTAAATACTATTTTCCACTAAAAAGAACCAGGGCTTCTCAGAGAAAACCAAGATTCCTATTCTGAGGCAAGGAAAGTATAAGATGAACAAAGAAAGCTTACTGTGCTAGAAAAGAAGAAAGGTACTCAGGAAATGAGAATGGTCCATACAAAAGAACATAGGATATCCCAAAGACTCTGGGACAATTTAAGTGTGAAAATAAATTAAAAGTGATTAGATGATATCTCACTGAATGAAATAAGAATTTGTAAGTTCAAACTGATAGAAATATATGTTAATACACAATACAGAGGCCGGTGCCGCGGCTCACTTGGCTAATCCTCCGCCTGCGGCACCAGCACCCCGGGTTCTAGTCCCGGTTGCTCCTCTTCCAGGCCAGCTCTCTGCTGTGGCCCAGGAAGGCAGTGGAGGATGGCCCAAGTACTTGGGTCCTGCACCCGCATGGGAGACCAGGAGGAAGCATCTGGCTCCTGGCTTCAGATGGGCGCAGTGTGCCGGCCGTAGTGGCCATTTGGGGGGTGAACCAATAGAAGGAAGACCTTTCTCTCTGTCTCTCTCTCACTGTCTAACTCTGCCTGTCAAAATAAATAAATAAATAAATAAATAAATACAAATAAACAATACAGAAAGGAAATTGCTGATGGAATGCCAATGGATACTAAAAGCAGTGAGTCAAAGTTTCATGAGCAAGAGCCAGTGGAAGCCTCAATGCAGCACAACACTAATTCCTTAATAAATAGAAAAGAAAAAATTGTAACTTGATGGTGGAAAAACTTAGTATGTATCAGTTTAACCAACTGATCAACATTAACATCTTTAGTATTTGGACAAGCTGATGTCATGAATACTGAATGAGGCACTGGGAACAGCACTATAATATTTGTGTTAGTCCTCCAAAAATGTAAACCTGATCTAAGCATGAAGATTCATCAGACAAATCCAAATTAAGGGACATTTTACAAAATAAGTGGAGATCAGGAGAGACAAGGACAGGTTTAGTAATTGTTTGAAATGAAAGTTAAAAGAGATAAAGCAGTTTAATGCAACAACAGGTGATCTTGAATTGAATACTGGACTAGTGGCATAAAAACAGAGATATAATGAATGTTATTGGGATGATAAAATTTAAAGAAGGACTTTGGGTTAAAAAACAGTATTATATCAATGATAAATTTCTCAATCTTTATGACTGTACTGAGGATACATAAGAGATGATTCTTATTCCTAGAAAATACATACTGAAGAATAAAGAATAGAAGAGCATAATGTCTCCAATTTATTTTCAAGTATTCAAGAAAAAATGACTATATAGATGGAAAATGGGCAAACATGGGGTAAAATAGAAACAACTGGTAATTCTGAGTATACAGCAGTTTCTTGTAATTTTTTAAACCTTTTTGTAAGTCTGAAATTATATCAAATAAAAAGATACAAATCAAAAAAATTTTTCTTAGTATTAAATTTTTTTTGTTATATTTCTGTAATGGTGGCCTTTAAAGCAAAGCATTATATGACCTGTGTTTATCACTGTGTTGAAGGAGATAAACATTTCCTAAACTGCTCTGCTGCTTAAACTCTGTTTGCCAATTAGCAGACTCAGGCAGGCTCTTTCCACCAACAAGGCAAGTACAAACAGCAATGACATTGTGAAAGGACAACACTGAGAGTCACATGATAATGACACGGTTGGAATTCAAACCTAGACCTACTTAATTCCAAATATTTGCCTGCATGTATTATGCTTTTTTTAAAAGCCTAAATTAAAAAAGTCATTGACATCATTCAGACATATAGAAAAAGTAATAAATACAAAGAACTGTATATCCTTAGTACAGATTCTACCAATGTGTGAAATGTGTCTGCTTTTGCTCAATCATTCCTTCTCCATAAATACATTTTGTTCTTTGAAATGCTGAAGGAAAGTTAGACATGAATATCTTTTACGCCTACATATTTCAGTGCATATTTCATTTTTATAAAACGTCTTACATAACCACAAGATGTTAACACTGAAACTACACAATGATCTAGTCCCCAGATTTTACTGATTGAGATTACAAATTATCCCCATAATGTCCTTGGACAGGAAAAGGAAACTCCATGGCTGCAATCAGCTGTGATGCCTTCTTAGACTCCTTTAGTCCAGAATAGTTCCTGTACCCTCTTAAATTTTAACGCCTTTAAGTGAAAACTAACTATATAGACTGTAATATATTGACTGTAAACTACACAATTTAGCCTCTATGGTCATATTTTAAAAATAAGCTTCAGTTCACTGGTTATGAAGATCCTTTCTCATAATAAGTATTTTTATTATCAATATATACAAAAATCAGAAATTTTACCTTTTGTGTCAGGATGTATCCAAGATGTCGCACAATTAATTTTCAAAGGGCAGCCATCAAAAACTTTTGAAAAACATGCTCCCATCTTATTCATAAAGAAAGAAATATTGAATTATTTGATAATTTTATACTTTCTAAAAAATACCTAAGATCATTATAAAATGTCAAACTTACTCCTATTTTCATTTATTTATGGATTCATCCCAAAACTAAACTCATATTTTGACTTAATTTTACTCCTTTTACCAACTATAATCTACTAAGTTAGGGCAAAAATACCTAATTTATCAAAATATCTACATATGCCAACAATATGGTACAGGAATTTTAAGTTATTACTTTTCTTTAAGACTAACAGTATTAATGTGAAACAATGATGATTTTATTCAGGAGCATTACTGTGATTATAATTTCAGCACAACATCTATGAATCAGACTTTCACTGAATAAAAGCTAATTTATAAAGCACCTCATTCATGTGATTGGTTGAATCACCTCACAGACAGCTTTAGAAAAGGAGTTAAGCGGCTTTCTTTCCAGGTTCTGATTTATTTACCCAGATCACAGTATCCAGCATTAAAACATGCCCCTCCACTCCTTTCTAGTATATAGTCCAATGTCCAATGTGAAAACAATGTGAAAATGGCTTCAGGGATAGAAAGACACTTAACCCACATGACTAACTGGACGCAAAGCTATTAATGCCATCACATTCAGATTAAATTGTTCTTTCCAGGCTAATCTGGGAATACAGCTGCCAGTATTTATAAAAACATTCCAAATTCAAACTAATTCACTCAAATAAAGGAGTATGATTTGATCCCTAGGATGCAAATATATCTATTATCTTTTTAAGAAATATATACTTCCTTTCAACGGTTCAAGGCATTTGATAGCAAACATAATTCTGCTGCTTCTAAAGAGATTAAAAAATGGCAAGTAGTTCACATAAAAATATTCCTTACCAGCACTTTCGGGGTAGGTGGAAGACCATTGATAGCTGGTTTCTGTGAGAAAAAAACAATTTTTAATGTAAGATCTCTAAACATTAAAAAACATGTTAGATATTTAGAAATTTAATTATTTGAATTCATGAATTCAAGAGACTGGGCCCCTTAGATGATAAGCACAGCATCAGTTACAGCTCATCACAGAATACCCGCTAATACCTACAGGGAAGTCTCGCTTGTCTTTTTTCCGTGGTAACTGCGGTGCTTGCGCTGACCCTTCGGTATTTTCACTCATCAGCTTTGAGATCCCATCACCATTTCCTAAGGAGAGACACAGTGCAAGTTGAATAATGTACTTACAGCAAGTACTTTCTTTGAAAAATATTTTTTTTCCTTTAGTACCTATCTTCCACTTGGGTGATACTTTAACAGGAAAAAATTATTTTATTTTTAGATTTACTTATTGTTTATTTGAAAGGCAAAGAGAGAAAGAGAGAGAGATGGAGAGATGGAGAGAGAGAGAGAGATGGAGAGAGAGAGAGAGAGAGAGAGATGGAGAGATGGAGAGATGGAGAGACGGAGAGACAGAGAGATATTCTATATGCTGTTCACTTCCCAAATTCCAGCAATCACCAGGGTTCAGCCAGGCCAAATCGGGATCCAGGAGCCTGGAACTCCACTTGAGTCTGTGATGTGGGCAGCAGGAACCCAATTACTGGGCTATCACCCACTGCCTCCTACGTGCATTAGCAGGAAGCTGGATAGGAAGCATGGACTTGAACCAGACACCCCAATATGGGATGCAAGTGACTCAAGCAGTTAAGTTAACCTGCTGTGCCACAATACCTGTCCAAATTAGGGAATATTTTCTATTGTCAGATGAATTAATTTGAGTGCCTTTCCCTAGATCCTGTAGACATAACAGTGCCTCTTCAGCAGTGTTTTTAATCTATGAAAACAACAAATACCTTTCCACACTGTGAGAAAAATGGAATGTGTATAGGAGTGAAATCACATTTTGAGATTTGATGATTGTTTGTAGCCCTGGTCTCTACCATTGAGGAACAGTGTTTTTGTCTTCTTACTATTTGTTGACCTCTACTTAGCATGAGGTTAATCTTATGAGTATAAAGTAAACTGAAAGCCGATCATTATAAAAATTAAGAGGGAATAAGAGAGGAAAGAGGAGAAGGGATTGCAGCATGGGTGGGAGGTAGAGTAGGGTAGGAAGTACACTATGTTCCTGAATCTGTATATATGAAATACATGAAACTTATACAACTTTAAATAAAATTAAAAAAAGAGAGATTAAAGAAGGAAGACACAGTAGTATGTTTGACAAATTGGATGTGTAGAGTGATGAAAATGAGGGACTCCAGATCAGATTAATATTTTTGAGTCAAAATCATTGGAATCATGTGAGATATTTACTGCTATTATTATACCAAGGCAATGAAAAGTACTCATAATAAATTTGTATTCCTTGTTATTTGCACAGAACCATATCTAATTTATTCAAAATGTACTATATATGGAACATAACAAAGCTAGCACTCATGAACTTTAAGATGGCTGTTCTTAATTACAACCACTGAACTATGTCTGGTGTTTGTTCTATTACTTAGGTTTCTTATCAGCCAATGTGCAGCTGCAGGGAAGAAAAAGACACCGTCTTTCCTTTCCCTTTTACTTTAATGTTAACAAAGATGAAGGGTGAAAAACTGAACCAAGTGTCTGTCCTTGGTCCCAATTTCTATGAATAAAGGCTTTTCCTAAAAGAAAAAAAAAAGACCTAATGATGTTGATGCTCAAGGCTTTTGATAACTGACCTTTAATCTGTGCTCAGTCCTACCTTCCTTTTCAGTCTCAAACTTCCATCATACTGACCAAACTCCAAACACGATTCAGACTGCCCTGCTGCAGTGCACTTACACACCCCAGTCCACCTCCTGATGGCTCATAAGCCCTTTCACATCCTGCAGGAGGCCACTCCTCTGTTCTCTCTCCTTTCCCTCCTCAGAACTCTCTAGTCTCCCGGTACTTATACATGTGTTTATTCTGGGAGACACATACAGCCACTGTCTTCCCTAATGTTACAAGTATATGGGTGTAATTTTCATGGAATTAAAGAAGCTTCACAAAGCTTTGAATTCTAAGACTAAAGAAAATATAATGTTTAGAAAAGGAGCTAAGTGGCTTTCACTTTTGATTTATTTACCCAAATCACAGTATCTAGCTGTGTGCACGCCAGGGCTGCTGACACTGCCAGCCATACCAATAGAAGAAGTCTCTACAGGACCACAGCTTGGGCTGCTCTGCCTTCTGAGAACCTGAGGAGCTCTGTTCTCTGAATCAGGGCAACGTTTTACGGTTGATGACCTTTCTTCATCTGGGAGGTTGTCTTCAGGGTAACTGTTTATCCTTGGCTAGTAATAAGAAAATAAAAACGTTACTTTAAAAATCTGGATAAAAAGTTAACAGTTATCGTTAGGTAGCAAAGACTTCAGAGGGAAGCGGATGAACCTCTTCTTCATTCTGTGCAGTTCCATACACTGGGTTAAATGAGCAAGAGTTGAGTTAAATCTCCCTACTCAGCTAAAAACTTGCCTCGTGGTTTTTAATCAGCCTCAGTCCACAACTGATACAATTTTGATTAAAAAAAAAAATAAAGCTATGTAAACAATCCACAGAACATTCAGTAAGCAGCAGCAAATGAGGAACATGACTTCATGGAGCAAGACCCTACTGCCATGTCTCAGCAATAGCTGATAACGATAAATGATGAACTCTCTAGCTCCCCTTCATTCAAATGTTTTTGCAAATGAGCAATAACCAATTTTTGCCTTTTCCTAATAGGGATTACAAAGATTCTATTTCTCATGAAATTTTCCTTACTATATATTTTAAATCTCCGTATATCCCCCTTGAAGAAAACTGTATTCCTCTAAAATATCTTCTAGTGAATTCTGAATAAACTTGACAGAATTATTTTGAAGCTTAATTACTTAAACAAGGATTTATGGTTTAAAAGTAGCTCACCTTCGGAGGCAGAGGGGGTGGTACTGCTCGTTTTGAGGTTGATCTAATACAAAGAGAAAAAATGCAATTTAGACAGTAACAAATGACATCCCATAACAAATGACAAATATAAAACAGAGACACTATTAAATATGCATTAAATCTTTTTATAATATCAAAGATAATAAGACAAATAGAACATGATGCAGAGTGTAATACTTTTAGGAAGACCAAAGACCTCATATTGTCAAACTATATTAGCAAAACCATAAAAGAAATTTTTATAAAGTAGTTAAGTCTTTTTTATTTTACAATTATGCTCTACTACATTTAATAAAAAATAAATTTACTAATAGAAAACAGATTCAGATTTTTAGAGTTAGAAACCATGGATTAAAGGAGGCACTTTTTTTCTAAATAGGTCTTATTTATTTATTTATTTGAGAAGCAGAGTTACAGACAGAGAGAGGAAGAGACAGACAGAGAGGTCTTCCATCTGCTGGTTCACTCCCCAAATGGCTGGGCTGATCCAAAGACAGGAGCTTTTTTGGGGTCTCCCATGTGGGTGCAGGGGCCCAGGCACGCAGGCCATCCTCTGCTGCTTTCCCAGGCACATCAGCAGGGGGCTGGATTGGAAGAGGAGCAGCTGGGACATGAACTAGTGCCCCTATGGGATACCGGCACCACTGGAGGAGGTTTAGCCTACTACGGACACAGTGCCAGTCCCAGGCTCTATTATTAAATCCTTTGCTATTCAAAGTATGGTCCCAGCAACACTGGCATGGCCCAGGAACTTTATTTATTTAAAGATTTTATTTATTTGAGAGGTAGTTATAGACAGTGAGAGGGAGAGACAGAGAGAAAGGTCTTCCTTCCATTGGTTCACCCCTGAAATGGCTGCAACAGCTGGAGCTGTGCCGATCCGAAGCCAGGAGTCAGGAGCTTCTTCCTGGTCTCCCATGTGGGTGCAGGGCCCAAGCACTTGGGCCATCCTCCACTGCCCTCCCGGGCCACAGCAGAGAGTTGGGCTGGAAGAGGAGCACCCGGGACTAGAACAGGTGTCCATATTTCGGGATGCCAATGCTGCAGGCAAGGATTAACCTACTGTGCCACAGTGCCGGCCCCAGCCCCAGGAACTTTAAAAATGTACTATGTAGAAAAATGTACTCTGTATTAAATCAGAATCTCCCTTTTGTTGTTGTTGTTGTTATAAAAGAGATTTATTTATTTATTTGAAAGACAGTGTTACATCAAGGGAGGGAGGGAGGGAGGGAGGGAGGGAATGAATCAATCTTCCATCCTCTGGTTCACTTCCCCAAATGGCCGCAATGGCTAGGGCTGGACCCGGAGCCAGGAGCTTCATCTAGACCTCTCATGTGGGTGCAGGGGCCCAAGTATTTGGGTCATCTTCAGCAGCTTTCCTAGGCACATTAGCTGGGAGCTGAATCAGAAGTGAAGCAATCAGGACTGGAACTGGCACTTATATGGGATGCAGGCGCTGCAGGTGGCAGTTTAACCTGCTGCACCACAGCATAGGCCCCCTAGAACCTCCATTCTAACAAGTTCCCCAGGTGACCAACAGGCATATCAGAGTTTGAGAAGCAGTGAATTCAGCCTAGCCCAGTGGTCCCACACACATTCACAGTCATTGCAATCACTTGAGAAGCTTCCACAGTTCTTAGATTCCTTTCTCTGTAAGGGGCCACGGGTAAAAATTGTAGGATGTGTGATATACCGTGGTCGCAACTCTACAACTCTGCTGTTCTGGCATGAAAGCAGCTATAAAAAATACATAAATTAATAAGCATGGTTGTGTCCCAACAAACCTTTACTTACATACACTGATTAAAATTTCAAATACTTCTCATGTGTAGCAAAAATATTGTTCTTTTGATTTTTTCAACCATTAAAAACACAAAAACATCATTCTTAGAGCATGGTGTGTATAAAAATAAGGAGGAGGCCAGTTCTGGTCCACAGGCCATAGTTTGCCAATCCTGCACCTATAGCTTAATGCTAGAACCCAAAGATCTGTATTTCCAGAGTTATCTAGGCTACTGCAATGCACAAACAGGTTACAAACAACTCATGGAAGCCAGCCAGAACTTTTGAGGGAAGACAGGTCTAGAATGTACTGGTTTTCTAACTCCTATTGAGGTATTTTTTTTGTCCATGATATCACATGATTCATCTTTCAGTATATCATCATATATATTCAAATTAAAAAAACAAAAACCACAAATCTTAACGATCAACACATGATGCTTTCTACATTGACAACATAGTACAACTTTTTTAAGAATGAAAATTAAAGATTAATTTAAAAAACACTTCAAAACTGTTCTTATGTATTAATTAAAATAAAGTTATTAAATCAGAAAACAACTTACTTGCCAGTATTTGCACCATCAACAAAAGGATTCCACTTTAATATAAAATTTGGGTCTGATGACACTCCCTGTGAAGAGAAAAAATGTGGTTTAAAATGCTATTTCTAACAACAAAAAACCAGAAAAGTTACTCCATAACAACTTTTATTTGGTTCAAGGAAATATTCCACTGTAATGACTGTTAATCATCTTGTATTCAATCAGTTTTTGAATCTCCAGCTAGCTTTGCTTTGTCATGTGACCTATTTAGGTCAATGACTCATTATCAGTTGACAACAAAAACTTCAGAAATTCCATAAACATACTAAATGTAGCTTCAAATGTGACAAGCCCTCTTTACCAATATGCTAGTGTTTTCCAAAGCAAAAGAGAAAACAATAATGTAATATTAATAGCATCACTACCCCATTAGTAAGGAGAACTAAATAGCTTATTATTAAATTATCATTTACTTATTGGTGCACAACTTTTGTCTATAAGTATGGAAACTGAAGACTTCATACTCAGTGACATATAGAGTAAGAAGAGCACTAATTCTAAATAAGGGAGAAGAGATACAGTAATCAGAAGACAGATAGTCTAAAAATCATATAAATAAAATAGATGTTAATATGACTTCCACACTGATTCTAAAGTCTTGCTTTATTTATTCTTTTCTTTCACATTATCTCAAAATAAGTGCAATTTTTTAAAAAGCTGTATTAACAAAACATTTTTTAAAAATATAAGGCAATGCAGGGATACAGAATGTACTGCAAACTTAACAGAATTACTAAGAGAAAAGGCCCTGAGAACTTGAAGCTTATGCTTATCCATGCAGCTCATAACTTCAGGGAAATGCAGACTGAGAAGGGTCAAATGAAAGGCTGACATACTGTGCCACTGTGTGGCCTAGTCAAAATATGCCTAAACTATTTCAAACTGTAATGTGAGAGGTACATTATCAAAATTAATGCTTATATGGTATATTACTTTGTTCTGTCGTCAAAGTATACTTAATTCTAAGCTTTCTCCAATTCCAATGTGAATATACTTAAAAAAACTCACAATTCTTACCATTTCATCGCGTGCTTCTGTTTCCTTCCGCAGAGGAGGTTCAAATTGTAACTTATCAACTGCAACATATAGAACAGATATTTACAAAATCAGCATGTTAAAGACTTCATCTCAGGATTTCTACAAGAAGGTTCTGTAAGGGGGCAGCAAGGGACCCATGAGAAGAAAAGAAAGAGACCACAAAGTCTCCTATGTTTTAACTACAAGAGTGCTCCTTTTTACTTATCCAAAGAAAATAATCTGGGACCTTCCTAACATCGTTACCTAATTCTTGGTTGTAATCAGGAAATTAAACAGTACTTTTTGTGTAAGAGATTTTTAAAAACTTAATTAGAAGTAGATGACTAGAAAAATTAAGTATTTTCTCTACATTGCAAACTCTGTTTTGAGATTAATTTAAGCTATAGCTTCTTAGGATAAATGAACCAAAAATAAATTACCTGTAAACTATCTAAATGAACAAATTATTTCTGTCAAATTAACTGTCACAATGCTGTTCAGGAATCTATTTGGCCTAGTAAGATTGATTTCAGAATAATTATTCCAAATAAAAAAAAAGAGTATCTTCTTTTACATGAAATATTCTAAAACAGAGAAAAGGATAATTTATTACCTACTCATAAAGCACAGAGAATTTTAAAAATTTTAAATTCTAAAATCCAATGTGACAGAAAGGTCAAGGAAATTTCTATACACTCATACTTGCATCAGAGATGCAAAATTCCCATATACAGTCTTAGCAAAGCAAGCAAAATACATTTAAAAAGCATTTAAGGAAAACTGTATTATCCTTACCCCTAAAAAAAATTTGCGCAGAATATAAAGTACTGGTGTAATTCATGATATTAAACAGAAACAGTAAGTTATAAACTTTTTAATTAAAGGTTAGAAGACATCTCATAAAATATAGAGTACATTGTAATTCAGAAAGAACCATTTTATTCTTTTGAGATAGAGAAACTTTGTTTTAGCATTAGAAATACTGGCAAGCAGGTCTAGAGATGCTTTATAAAAGGCACTAGTATGGCAAAAATTATCACTTGAATAATAAGAATTTAATATCTGGTAAATTTAGAGACTTACAAAGGTAAGGAGGCCTTCTATATCCTGATTAAACTCCCAACATGGTAAGATTCTAGCTACGATTAAGTACCAGGAATCAGAGTTACCTTTCTGCCATAAACAACCACATCCATGTAATACAAATGTGTATGTGCTTGTGTGTATGTCTGCATATATATAAACTATATGAAGCAAGTGTTTGGCCTGTGATTCTTGAGAGAAAGGAAATACATGGTAAGATCTATAGTCATGGCCGGCACCGTGGCTCACTAGGCTAATCCTTCCTTCGCCTTGCGGCGCCGGCACACTGGGTTCTAGTCCCCGTCAGGGCGCCGGATTCTGTCCTGGTTGCCCCTCTTCCAGGCCAGCTCTCTGCTGTGGCCCAGGGAGTGCAGTGGAGGATGTTCCAAGTGCTTGGGCCCTGCACCCCATGGGAGACCAGGATAAGTACCTGGCTCCTGCCATCGGATCAGCGTGGTGCGCCGGCCGCAGCGCGCCGGCCGCGGCGGCCATTGGAGGGTGAACCAATGGCAAAGGAAGACCTTTCTCTCTGTCTCTCTCTCTCACTGTCCACTCTGCCTGTCAAAGAAAAAAAAAATCTATAGTCATCCTAGCTTTCTGCATGGGGCACTGTACAAACTAGGAAACAGTAAAGTAGAAATCAGAGAGAGAGTCTCAATGGATGAAGGAAACAAAGATTAAAATTTGGGCAGTGCTTAGACAATGGGACATTAAAGGGCATGGCCTGAGAAATATGAATGTTGTACAAAAAAGGAATTCCAGAAATATGTAAAGGAGTCTCCTGTATCTTTAGCTGAATACCAAGAACGAAGCAAGCCTTTGTCAGACAACAACAAACACGAGCTTCTGGAGATCCCACAGCACGAGGAAAGATATCTGAGTTTCTATCCAGATGAAAGACTCTAGTAAAAACTTACACAAACCTTGAAAGGATCAAGTTGACTTATCAGGTGATTAACTCTTTAAACAAAGAGGACAAAATCTCAGAGACACAGATGTCAGAAACAGCAGCAGACAAGCACTTTAAAACAGCTATGATAAACACGTAAAAAGATTTAACAGAAAAAATGGACACAGCAAGTAAGCAGACAGGAAAGAACTAGAAACTGTGTGCATGATGAGGTGTATGTATGCGTGTGTATTTTATAGGACTGAAAGCCTACATCTGAAAAATACTGTATCTGAAATAAAATTCACTGGATAGGCTTAACAGCAGACTGAATACTACAGAAGAAAAGATTAGTGAACTTCTAATCAGGGCAAGAGAAATGAAATTGAAGCATAGAGAACAACGACAAACTTCTATGAATGAAAGTGGCAGAACAAAGCCCCAGTGACCTGTGACAAGTGGTCTAACGTGTAACTAGAGTCCCAGAATTCTAGAAGAGCCTGGCGCATAAATTCTGAAGAAAGAGCAGCCAAACACTTCCCAAATTTGATAAAAAATCAATCCACAGATCTAAGAAACAAAATGTACCCCAGATAGACTATGGCTACACATACTGCAGTCAAATTATTAAAAAAAAAAAACAAACACAAAACCCACAAAAGTTTCATATTATAGTACCTTGTACCTTAAAAATTTTAAGTTTAATTCATGGATTGGGTTATAATCTGAAGCCTCAAAAACTGGTAAAGGGAACAGGTATTTAGTCTATTGGTACATACTCATGTCTCACATTGGGGTACCTGCGTCTGATGCCCAGCTACTCTGCTAATGCAGATCCTGGGAGACAACAGTGATGGCTCGAATACTGGCTCCCTGTTACCCATGTAGGCGACTTGGCTTGAGTTACTGCTTTCCTGCTTGGGCCTGGCCCAGCCCTGGCTGTTGTGAATATTTGGGAAGTGAACATGCAGATCAGAGATGTTTCTCTATCAAATAAGTAAAATTTTTGAAAAATTTAAAATATTGACAGAGGAACATATGGGTAGGCAATACTGCAGATGTTTTTTCATAAATAGTTTTTCTCTCAACAAAGGCTTTTATTTGGTAATTATGTATTATATATATATTTAGTTCTAGTGTGTAGAAAGCTTGACAAAAATCCTCAATTTTAAGTGGCAAAAAAAAAAAAAAAAAAAAAAAAGTTCCCTGAGTTGTGTTTCCTGAGAAATCTCTAATTGTATCTCCAAGATGCACTCACTCACTTTCCTTGAATTGTTACCAAGGAAATTTGTAGGATAATGTACCTTACAATCTCCACTGCCTGTGACACCTCGGTATGATTTTAAAAACTAAACCATTTAATCATTACATATAAAATGTCCTGACAAAATCAGAATAGTTTTGAAATTTAAACTAGTTAAACTTTCAAAAATGCTTAAACTTCCTCAGACTTAAGTTTTCTGTTTTCACTTTTCCTTACCCTGAATAACACTGAAGTCAACACCTCTGGAGCCCACTGGACTCAATGAAGCAAAACTAGAGCATCCCATGTATCTGGGAATTTTGCCCTCACCTACTCTTTGCACATTTACTGTAGGTACACAGCTAGACTCTTGTACTACACTGCTTTACCTTCAAACAGGTCCAAGAAGCATTTCCACCGAGATGACCTCAACGTGATTTAATATGCAGACTGTCTTGGAAAACTGCCCTCTGATCCCGATAAAGAGAATCTTGCCAGCTACTGTTAGTGGTAAGCCAGGGTACCAATCTCTGTATTCACGTCTCTCAGAGAGACACACAACCAATCATGTCACGGGAATAGTGACCCAGCAGAATACCTCAAATCAGAGATGACCAGGAATCTGAGAAGCATGTGACTACAAAGGAACACAGCTTCCACCCAACTACTGGACCAAGCCCATGACCACAGGAAGTGGAACATCTGCCCTCAGCCCATGGGACTAGATGAGCAGAGCTACTGTCATACTTTAATCTGCACACTACAGTATGTATTCTATTTGCTCAACCACATTTCTACCCCTTCTTTACCAGTTGAAGATACTGGACTGACAGACACTTGATATTTCTTAACTATGGTACTTGTAGATTCCCTGTTTTTAATATTGCTTTTTTGTAGGGGAGGCCAGCATTGTGTCACAGCTGGTTAACTGCTGCTTGCAATGATGATTTCCCATATAGGAGTGCTGATTCAGGTACAGGCTGCTCTGCTCCGATCCAGCTCCCTGCTACTGTGCCTGGGAAAGCAGCAGCAGATGGTCCAAGTGCCTGGGCCACCGCCACCTGCATGGCAGACCTGGATGGAGTTCCAGGGCCCTGGTTTGGCCTGGCCCAGCCCTGGCCTTGTGGCTTTTTGGGGAAAGAACCAGCGGATGGAGGGTCTCCCACTGTGTCTCTCCACTTCTCTGTCATTCTGCCTTTCAAATAAATTAATTAAAATAATAGTGCTCATGGGAGTCTTCGTCAGTCCTTGGTATGAGTTCAACACCTGGTTGAAATTTACTCATGGCCGGCGCCACGGCTAATCCTCCGCCTGCGGCACCGGCACATCGGGTTCTAGTCCCCGGTCGGGGCGCCGGATTCTGTCCCGGTTGCCCCTCTTCCAGGCCAGCTCTCTGCTGTGGCCAGGGAGTGCAGTGGAGGATGACCCAAGTCCTTGGGCCCTGCACCCCATGGGAGACCAGGAGAAGCACCTGGCTCCTGCCATCGGATCATCACGGTGCGCCAGCCTCAGCGCGCTGGCCGCGGCGGCCATTGGAGGGTGAACCAACGGCAAAAGGAAGACCTTTCTCTCTCTGTGTCTCTCTCTCACTGTCCACTCTGCCTGTCCAAAAAAAAAAAATAAAAAAAAAAAATAAAAACTAAAAAAAAATTTACTCACAACTTAGCAAAAATTATCTAATTAAATCAAATGTATTTGCACTCACATTTTCTTTTTTTTTTTTTTTTTAAGATTTTATTTATTTATTTGAGAGGTAGAGTTACAGACAGTGAGAGGGAGAGACAGAAAGGTCTTCCTTCCGTTGGTTCACACCCAAGTGGCTGCTACAGCCGGCGCTGCACCGATCCGAAGCCAGGAGCCAGGTGCTTCTCCTGGTCTCCCATGCAGGTGCTGGGCCCAAGCACTTAGGCCATCCTCCACTGCCCTCCCAGGCCTCAGCAGAGAGCTGGACTGGAAGAGGAGCAACCGGGACTAGAACCCGGAGCCCATATGGGATGTTGGCGCTGCAGGTAGAGGATTAACCAAGAGAGCCATGGCGCCGGCCCCGCACTCACATTTTCTGTGGTTACCTACCAACTTCCTTTGGTGCCAATTTCTTGTTACTAGCTTCCTAGGTAATTGGACTGATCATGAATTGACTTCAGATGACAAACAAATTGTTAAAATTAGGTAATTTAGCTGATGTACTCAAATTTGGATCAGAGAGCAAATAGAGAAATCTGCCCTGCCATTCATCAGGCTTGGGGGGACAGATGAAAACCCAACTGAAAATGAACAAGAAAACGTTTCTCCCAAGGATATTCTACACATGTGAAGTTTCGTATAATGAGCCCCTGAGCTATACTGCTATCTTACTGAGAAACTCATGCTCTAGAATTACAGAGTGCCAGAAACTTTGCTGTTGTATGCAATCATATTCATCAGAATGAATCATTCTGTTCTAGCCTGGAAGACTTAAGTCACTGACCCAGAGAAGCAGACTCAATTTCCAACCCAGACGTAAAGCTTCAGAGGAAGACATTTATGAATCTGACATTCCAAGTTTCCAAAGAAACACATTTCTGTGTCCACTTTTACAGCACAAACCTGGTGTTCACCTCCTGCTATAAACATGGCTGCTTTGTTCAAGGTCATCACTTACATGTCACTGCAATGCCACTATTTGCAGCATGCTAGACCTCTTTTGCTGTATTTGCTGAGACGCTGGATGGTTCCTCTGGTGTGTGTTCTCCCTCACTGCAAGCAGTCAATAAACAAGGCCTTGCTGGACTACAAAGTTATTCCAGGTAGTCTTAGATTGAGTGGGCTCAATTCATAATAATTATATGTCTACCAAATACTATGTATATTTGACTATCAACAGAAGAATGCATAAATTGTGGTACAATCATGTGGTGGAATCTGTGACTATAATAAAAACAATGAACTGGTTATTGCTACATGTGACATGAAGGATTCTCACAGGCATTACTGAGCAAAGGTAACTAGGCATAAAATGTATCAGCCCACTTAGCTGAAGGTCAAGACTGGGTATAACACAATCTATGTTTAGAGACCACAGCAGTAATTAGCATGGGCAGGGTAGGGTTGGGAACTCTTGGAGTGGAAAGGTACTGACAGTGAAGCAGCATGAGGGAGCCGTCACAGATTCTGATCATGTCCCACCTCCGGTGCAGGGTGCTAGACACATGAGTGCATATGTATTTAGAAATTCATCATGCGTGTATTTCATATTTGAGTTTTTGACTATCTGTAAATAATCAGCTCAGTTTAAAAAACAAAGAAAAAAACAGAACTAATTGGAAATATACAAAGTCTATTAAACAAAAACAAAACAGTAAAATATTCCTAACAGATCCCAAAAAAGAGGTGTGAAAATTTAAAGATGGACAAATCAAGGGCTGGTGCTGTGGCGTAGCGGGTAAAGCCACCGCCCACAATGCCAGCATCCCATAGAAGCGCCAGTCCAAGTCCTGGCTGCTCCAGATCCGATCCAGCTCTCTGTTATGCCCTGGAAAGCAGTAGAAGATGGCTCAAGTCTTTGGGCGCCTGCACTTGCGTGGAAGACCTGAAAGAAGCTCCTGGCTTCAGCTCGGTGCACTTCCAGCCATTGCAGCTAATTGGGGAGTGAACCAGCATATGGAAGACCCCTTTCCCTCTCTCTCTCTCTGCCTCTCTGTGTTAACTCTTGACTTTCAAATAAATAAATCATCTTTTTTAAAAAATAAAGATGGACAAATCATCAATAAATTGACCTTCAACTCTACTACTTTCTGCCTGGTGTGTGAAACACACAGAGCTCCCTCTAAGATCATCAGTACATAGGGCACTTAAGGAAGAAACAAATCTTGAACTATTCGCTGAGAAAGTATTCTGTTTATGACTATCAGTCTTCTAAAGTTAATACATAAGTTTAATGAAATCTCAGTAAAAACATGGTTTCTTTTAAAATTAAGATTCTTAACTTTATGTGGAGGAAAAAATAGCATAGCATCATAATCAAAAAGATCAGCAACAAGGCATATATATATATCTGTACATGTACGTGCGTGTGCATATGTGTCTGTGTGTGTGTGTGTGTGTGTAGGCAGGGGCAGGGATTAGGGAGAGAATAGTCCTGCAAGACTCTAACAGATATTATAGAGATATAATTATCCAAAGTATGCTACTCCCACATGAACAGACAAAGGGTGCAGTGGAACACAATTTCCAGAAACAGTCCTGAAACTGAAGAGGAATTTAGTATATTGTGAAGACGGCACATGAAATTCCTGATTAGATTAAATCTTTGATGAACAGCACCAAGATAAACGGGTAGGTATCCAGAACGAAAATGAAGTCGAATACAGACTTTATACTTTCTACCACATATTTTAGACTAAAGATAAAAGCATTTTAAAAAATCAAACTACAAAAACAGAAGAAACAACAGAATACTTTTGTAACTTTGCAATCAAGAAAGCCTTGCTAAATATGACATAAAATTCAAAAGTTATCCAAGACAAGACAGGCAAGTTAGACTGTATTAACGGACTTCTACACAGCCGCATAAAATACGGAATACAGCTTTATAATGGAGTATCAACTTGGTCACTACTCTTCTCTCTAGTATTTGAGGCCCAGAGTCCTATTCAGATTGTAAAAGAAGGTAACTAAGAAAATACGAATTTGGGTGCTAACAAAGGCACTGTACCTTGAATTATTGGCTGAATCATAAAATGTACTAACTGAAACTAATATGATAAGGACATTCTAACACTGCAGCTGTATTTCTGAAGTTGTATCCAAAACGCTCAAGATATTTGAGTTTAAGAAAACTCAAACAAAATGCTCATCTGAAATAATTCTATTTAGCCCAAATATTTAATGAGTTATCTTCTCCCATTATGTTTTAAAATTTAATTTGTATTTTACTGGTTATATATCTTATTTTGCTATAAACCACTTTAAATCTCTTGAAACAAATATACATTTAGGTTAATAAACCTAACATATAAAACTTATTTCCAAATTTGTTTTTCTAAATTAATGTTGCAAGATCCAGCACTGTGGCACAGCAGGTTAAGCCTTTGCTTATGACACTGGCATCTCATGTCAGAAAAGCAGTTGGATTACTTGCTATTCTGCTTCTGATCCAGCTCCCTGCTAATGTGTCTGAGAAAGCAGTAGAAGATGGCCCAACCATCTGTCTCTACCATCCACGTGGGAGACATGGATGGAATCCCGGGCTCCTGGTTCTGGTTCTGGCCTGGCCCAGACCTGGCTACTGGCCTTTAGGGAAATGAACCAGGGATAGAAGAGGTTTTTTTCTGTCACTCTTTCAAATAAGTAAAAAATAAAAAAATCAATGCTGCTAAAGTGACAAATACTGATATAAAACTTTCATCTTCAGTGATTAGTTTATCAAATAAAAAATAAATTTCTTCTTTTAAATACTTTTAGAAAAGATTCATGTTAGTGTTGATCTGACTTAAAAAAAAAAAAAAAAAAAAAAAAACAAAAACCCTAAAACCAGTGTGGATGTTTGGCCTAGTCCTAAGATGCCCACATCTCGTATCAGAGTGCCTGGGTTCCACACCTGCCTCTAGCTCCTGAAACCATCTGCCAGCTGATGAACATACTGGGAGGCAACAGTGATGGGTCAAGTAACTAGGTTCCTGTCAATCTACTGAGAGACCTGGACTGTGTTCCTAGTTCCTCACGTCAGCCCAGGCCCAGTACTTGTTGTTACTAGCATTGGGGGAGTTAAATTTTCAGAAATAATTTATAAAAATTATAAGTAATTTATAAAAATTGAAACCAATGTAAACGCCCAACAAGAGGGAACTACTTATCAATTAATAAAGCAGAATGCAATAAATATAACAGTTAATGGTTATGCTAACATATAGAAAATATTTCTATATGAAGTAAAATTTTATGTATAAATTCATCCACATAAAAATATACATGGAAAAACATAAAGGAAATCTGGCAAAAGATATCAACTATGGGTTTGCTCTGGGCAAGGCAATCATATGCAATGCTAATTTTCTATTTTTTTCTTATTGCAAATGTTTTGCAATGAATACCATCATTTTCTTAAGTAAAAAATAAAAAGCATTCAAAAATTGTAAATCATGGGCATTATATCTAGAAGAGAAAAGCAAGTCCTATTTTAGAAGTATTTCATATGTTAAAATATGTAGCCTCAATCAGTATCAAATTTTATTATTCCATAAGAAGTACAATACCCAGCTCAACCCTCCAAAACCAACAATGGAAAACGTACACCAAACACATACAATTTATTTCTGAAGCTGTCCGTTCAGCTCTGGCATTCCTGTTTGTAGATCTAATGGTATGACGAATGATTGCATGGGGCTGTGAATATAAGCATAATACACGCACTTTAAAAAATTTCAACGATAAAGTTAAAAGATAAAATTTTCTTTTTAATTGTTACCATTTATTAATGATTATCTGTTAAATTTTGAGATAAACATAAAACAAATACAATGAACAGTAAGATGCTTTAATATTAATCCATGCTTACACTTGCAAAATATTGAAGGGTTTCAAAAAAATAAGACATATTCTCCATGCCTCAAAGAGGTGGACTACGTCTGGGAAGATAAGACAAGCACATACTAAAAAAAAATAGGAAATGGTAAAGTGCCGCTCATTAAGATAAATGGATTACTAGGGAGAAATGATTTTACAGTGAGGACTATAAAAGTTCTTCACCAAAGAGCTGTACTCTCATCTGGGGCCTTAATGCGCAAGTTAAGTATTGGATATGCAGAAATGTGAGAAAGCATTCTAAACATGAGAAAGAACACAGAGTGATGGAAGAAATAAAGAAAAGCAGGGAGTCTTCAGAGGAAGTGAACTGTTTATTATTTGGCTACAGCGAAGACAAAGCTGGCAGACAGACGGAGGTGCGCCAGATCATGAAACATTCTGAATGCCAGGCCAGGGCTCTCCATTTTATTTCTTTGGCAGAAAAAAAATTTTGGAGCAAAAAATTTGCTCCAAGGGAGCAAGGGAGTGGCATCACCACAGTTACTTTAAGAGTACTCTGATTAGCATATAAAAGAGTAGGGAAGGGACAAATACTGGATGCAGGGAGACTGAGTAAGAAATGTAAGTCAAGAATGAAGTTTACTGTCTCCACAGTCTCATGTAAGTGCCTGCTCCGGTGAAGCTATGCCTTCAGCTTGACCTCTGTCTACCAAATTTCTCATGACTCTCATTCACTGATGGCTTAAAAGTGGCTCACGTGTGTTTTTTCCACTACTTCAAGACCCAACTATCATTTCAATGGACTTCAAAAGCTCAGGTCCAATGTTCTAGACTTGTTTCCCGACCTAATCTCTGAAGACATTCTCACATGCTTCACCCCACCCTGCATGCCTGTAATCACACCTGGAACCAATCATGAGCTCTGATACACAAATTTACCTACACTCTAAAAGCCTGAGGCCTTGTGTTCATAATCTCACTTATTCCAATTACTGTTTCCCAAAAAGACTTATTTATTTGAAAGGCAGAGACGGGGGGAGGGGGGTGGGGTGGTGGTATATTCCACCTACTGGTTCACTTCCCGAATTGCCACAACAGCCAAGGCTGGGCCAGGCCAACACCAGGAGCCTGGAAGTCCATCAGGGTCTCCCTCGTGGGTGGCAAGGGCCCAAGTACCACCTCCTGCTGCTTTCCTAGGTGCATTAGCATGGAGCTGGATGGGCAGTGGAGCAGCTGGGAACTGACCCGGCACTCCAACATGGGATGCCAGCATTGCAAACTGCAGCTTAACCTGCTACACTACAATTCTGGCCCCCTCCAATAATATTTTTAAGGTTTATTTTATTTGAAAGGCAGAGTGACAGAAAAAGACACATAGAGAAACGGATTTTCCATCCACTGGTTTACTCCTCAAATGACCAGGGTTGGTCCAGGCTGAAACCAGGTGTCCAAAACTCCATCTGGTTCTCCCATGTAGGTGGGCAATCTTCTGCTTTCCCAGGGCATTATCAAGGAATGGGATCAGAACAGTGGGACCTGGGCTGGCATGCCGATATGGGATGTCAGTGTCATAGGAGGTAGCTTAATCCACTGCCTCACGATAATGGCCCTATTCTCAATCACTCGTTTAATGTTCTTCTTGGAATATCAAGTCCACCAATCCACTACTTCCTCACTCTCCATATGCTTCCTGCCTATCTTCACTTTTCTCCCTACAGAGTTTTAATCTGTTACTCCAAAATTTCAAGCAATCTGTTAATGGTATTTTAAAATTCCTTAGCCTCATGTTCCCCAGCACCCTTACATAACAGATTGTCAACCCTGGATGGATTCAACCTGTGTGTTTACATGTGAGGTATGAATCACTACTGGAGGAAAAGTACATGCAGAACATCCTGAGAATTCATTTCATTTGAGCCCAATCCTTCTCTAGTCACAGACAGCCACGGACGGTCAGAGACCTTCTCTCATCAGTTAACCCACGCACAGCTCCCAATTACGGTTTTAAACCTTCTCCACGCTCATCATATCTACCTATTTTCTTTTCAGGAGATGACCTGGCCACTTACTTCACAGAACAGAAATTACTAGCCACACTATCAGTGAAGCTCCTTTCTTTTATTTATTTATTTATTTTTTTTAGATTCACTTATTTTACTTGTAAGGAGTTAGAGAGAGGCAGAGGCAGAGGCAGAGGCAGAGAGAGAGACAATCTTCCATCTGCTGGTTCATTCCCCAAATGGCCAAGAGGGCTGGAACTGGGCTGGTCTGAAGCCAGGAGCTTCTTCTGGGTCTCCCACATGGATGCAGGGACCGAAGCACTTGGGCCATCTTCTACTGCTTTCCCAGGCACATTAGCAGGGAAGCTGGATAGGAAGTGGAGCAGCTGGGACTCAAAGCGGCACACATATGGGATGCCGGTGCCGCAGGCAGTGGCTTAACCTGCTCTGCCACAGTGCCAGCCCCAGGGATGCTCCTTTCGGATGCAAGAGAACGGTTACTTTATCCAAGATCTAGCCCCTTATCATATTCTACATTCTACCCTCCACTTTCTTCTTAAGAGCTCTCTCCATCTTGCTCTCTGTAAGCATTCAATCCTGTTTTAAGCTTCTCCTTGCAAAAAACATAAAAAGAAGGAAATAAAACCCAGTGCAACTCATTCTCCCCAGCTACTGCTCTACCCTGCACCTCCTTCACAATTATTTTTAATAAAAACTACTGTACTTACCTTTCAAATCCCTCCAACCTAGCTTCTCTTCCATTACTTGAAAATTATCCTTGTCAAAGTCATCAAATACTATCACCTAAATCCAAAGATGACAATAACTTTAACTTAACTCCTAGGCTGTATTCTCAACAAAAATCTCTTTCCTATGTTTCTTACTAATTTTTTGTTAGTTCCTTTTTGCTTGCCTGACCTTTAAATTTTGGGGAAAATCTCAGGATGCTGTCCCAGGCTTGTTTTTACTGGCATCCATCTACCTCTTAAGGCATTAACTACATCCATATTCAGCGACTCTCAATTCTGTATTTCTGGTCCAAACTTTTCTTCCCATGCTACAACCACACACCTAACTCCTTACTAGACTTCTCCACTTGGGACTCTTGGGCAATACTGTTTTCAGTATAAAACTGAAGTCTTGTTTCTTTCCAAATCTGACTTCCTCTAGTGTGCTTATCTCAGTCAATAGTTATCTATCCAGCTGCTCAAGTCCAGATCTGTTCGTCAATTCTTTCCTCACCCCTTACTCCCAGGTCTTCATCCAATCATCAGTTCTCTCCTAAAATCTGTCAGTCAGTCCATTTTTCTTTATCCTTGCACTGTAGTCTCAACAATCAATATCTCTATCCTGGTTAACTTTGGGAGTGTTAACAGGTGTTCAGTAATGGATTCACTATTCTGACATTTGCAAAAACAATGGACATCTGACTATGTTACTCCCTTACCCTTAACTGGCTTCAAACTGCCTTTAGGCTGAAGTCCAATCTTTCAAACACTGTTAGAGAGCCAGTGTCTAGCTGTGTAACCTCATCTTCTACCACTTCCTTCCCTGTTTTCTGCTCTAGCCAGACTTGATTCTCCATTACAAGAACACCCACCTTCTCTCTTATCACCAGGCTTTCAGACATGCTATTACTCTACTCAGAACACTCGCTCGTGCTTTCTTCCTGTAATTCCAGTTTTCAGCTTAAACATCACTTCTACAGTGAGTCCTTTTCTAGCCCTATAAAATGTCTTACAGTACCCTGGACTCCCCATTCCACAAGAACCATCATGGAAGTTCTGTGATACTATTCTTCAGTTCCCTTTGAGACTTTAGAAGCTCTGTCAAGGCACGGATGGTGCCAGTCTCATTCACCAGCGTGTCCCCCAACTGCCTGGCACAATGTTTTCCATTTCAAGGACTGACAAAAAGAAGAGAATTCAGAAAGTAGGGGAATTTCAGAAGCACAGCCAAAATGGTATGAGGACAAAAGAGGGGTTTACTTAACTATATAACCAGTAAAAGACTAACTGGGGAAGCAAATGATATCTAGTTCTACAATTATGCTCTAATAGTTTTAATAATTTTTGAATATTTAAGGGGTTAAAATTCTATTTATTAACCCCAAATTTGCAAATAATGTTTCAAGTAGAAAAAAAATCTGAGTTATTACTGTTTAATATCTTAAAATTCATTTAACATCCAACAAAATATTCATGCAGTACTTAACAACATTACAGAATTATGCTATCCACTAGGCAATGGGAAACAAAAATTAGTTTTTACAGATCATCTACTGGTGATTTTTTTAAGTCCTTAAACAGAAATGATGGGGTGTTAACTAAAGGGAATAGGCTCTGGAGTTAGCTTCCCTGGATCTAAAATCCTGGTCCCACCACAGACGAGTGGGAAAACTGCTTCCATTCTTTGCCCCTTGTTTTCTCATCTGCATACAAGATATAGTAATGATTGTGCATAGTACAAATGACAACTTGAGTATTAGATGGGTTAACATGGAAATAATTTAGTCTAATACTTGCCATGTAACACATGCTGAATGAGTGTTAGTAGTGAAATATGTATAATTTAAAACTTTACGAATGTGAAATAGAAAACTATTTAAAAAATAATAATGATCAACACATATACTTTAGTTCTATATTACTGCCAGAAGTGAAGGTAGAGATATAAAGGTAAATTAAGGTATAAAGAGACAAATCCAGATAAATACAAACAAAAAAGAATTATAAAAGGAGAGGAAGAGAAAAAAGAAGAGAAAGAGACACTGGTGAAAAAAGCACAGCTGTGTTGAGTATTTTATATGTGTAGGTAAAAACAGATACCTGCCAATGAGCAGTTAAGCTCCTCATTTCTGATTTAAAAGTATAGTTATATATAATATATTCAAAATAATTCTGCAATATTTTCAGAGAAGGTATGTATACTTACGAACAGATTTATAACTAATTATATACAAAATCATCGTTTTGAGAAAGTATTGGAAAGGGTAAAAATTTCCAGTGGGAACTTCAACTGAATTTTAAAAAATTATTTGTATTCTGTTATCAATCTACAGAAGAGAACTATAAAAATGATTAATTTGGTGTCTAAGGAGTCTCTTTTGTGAGAAATGTTATGCACATATGCTGTGGCTTTTTCTTAAGCTAAAAACCAATGTTATTAAAATGTTTATTTCCTTGAAAACAGAAGTCCTTTATACACATCCTGTAGACAGATACAACCTGTTTCAATCTCAGCTACCGCTTAAACACTTCAGGTAAATCAAACTAAGAGATCATATTGGGAAAAACTAATCCTAGTTCTATAGAAACTAGGTTTAAAAGTATCAACCAGTTATATTACAATAAAAAAGCATCAGCTGGCAATTACAGGCAGGTTAAATAAAATTTACAGAGCTAATTAATCTCTGTAGCTAAATGTACTTCAACTAAATTGAAAGTAAGAAAACATGTTCTATAGCTGTATTAAACATTTGCTTACAAACATTAAACTGCAAACCCTTTATTACCTCAAAGTCATCATCATCTCCTTCAGTATAATGTGCATGGTTGTCTGGATTGTTCACTTTATCCAACAGTTCAACTGCTAATGCCCTAGAGAGACCTGGCTGTCCGACAAACGTATGCTAGGTAAAAACAAAACAAAACAAAATTTCATGAGTATGCCTTTAAATCTCTGCCTTATAGGAAATGTTCCATGCACTTGTCATTTGTTAACTAGCAAAGACAAGCCTATGGGACCCTACCAATTTAAATGGGGGAATATATTAGTAAAAAATACTCATCACAGAATCTATATATGATAAACTGAAGAAGCTTTATTTAGGTTAAGTTTTAAACATGAATAATTTCTCTAAATAAAGTTAGGTACTCTTTATTAGGCTGTAAAATTACAACTTGGACTTCCCTGACAATATTCATTATTCATGTCATTATGCTGCCATGCAAATGAATACTGTGATACAGTCCATTATCACAATAAGAAAATAAATGTATATTTTACACTGTACGCATTTAATTTAGTAAAACCATGTTAACGCACAGGATATATGATTATTATGACATTTTAAAAAGCTTTCTTGTGCTGGGTTGTAATCACTGACTATATTAATTATAAAAATATACACATAGAGCATTCCATAAATTTACACAGAAGCCAGGAAAAGCATTAATTTTAGGTTAGAGCAACATTTTTAAGAGTTTTCTCTTAGGCAGGAGTCAGCAAACTATAGCCCAAGGCTGCTACACTGCTTCCTTTTGTAATTAAAGCTTTATTGGGTATTAAAATTATACCTATGCATGTATATTATCTAAGGTTTTTGTGCTACAATGGCACAACTGAGTAGTTCTTACAAAGTGAAACATGTTTACTACCTGGCCCCTTACACAAAGTTTGCTAACTCCTGCTAGAAGAGATCATTAACATATTTATATTAAACCATTTAAATACTTTTATTCTAGTGATATGTCTAATTACTGTACAACTATAATCCCTCTACAATCTCTGTAATTTCAATGACTTACTGTCAGAAGTCTTTCAGCAGTTGGTCTTTTTTTTGGGTTTTTGGTTAGTGCTATTTTGACAAAATTATGGAAAGTTGATGACCTTCAAATAAAGAGAGATATGTACAGAAATTTCACTAATATTAGTTTCTTGGTGTTATAAATAAAATGAACTTAAAAGCAGTTAGAAATACATGATTTTTTTCTTATGCTTTTTAGTTTTATATAAACCAAAAACTAAACCCAACACACAGTATATTTTTTGGTAACATCTGGGTTAGTTTTGTCTCTAAAGTACACTGCAATGTACATTATATAGTAATATAATATACTGTATAATACAACCTCTAAAATTACCCTAACATCTAGAAATGGGTAGGCTGTGTCACTTATACAATTTATGATCGTCTTTTCTAGGTACCATTTAGGGGTCAGAATGTCCTTTCCTCACTGCCTCACTTACACAGTGTATGCATGTCTTGTTATACTGACAGAGCTGGATGGCATGGTGGTAGTGTGGGTAACGAGAGCAATTTAAGCGTCCAACTGGGTTCTCCTGTCATCTGCATTCATGAAGGGGAAAGGGAGAAGACAGAACTTGAAAGAATTCTGTGCTGATTATTAATTAATGATGCAGGGATATTTCTATTACTGTCAAGAGTCCACTGCACTAGAGGCTGGACCAGAACCAAAGGGATGGAGCAAGTTCAGTGATCAGCAGTTCTCTGCAGAGAAATCAAACAGTGTGTTACCTTGGGTGTCTTACAACAGAGATAACACAGTACTGGAAACTGGCAAAGATTCTCCAGTGGTGGTAGTGAATGCTGGAATCTGCTAGCACTGTTTTCTAAGAGTTACCAATCACTAAATGGTATTCAGTCATTACTGCCATCAAGCCCTTCCATTCCAGATGGTTAGGAACTTAGGAAAACAGAGAATAGGAAGAAACCCATTCTTTTGTCAGAATTCAGGTAGCAGCAGTGAATAGAGCCCTCTCTTTCCAGTGTGATGTTCCTCTCACTTTTGGCATGATCCCCAGTACAGGTGGCTCCCACAGAAAACTATGCTCGGCCGGGCCACTGAAACACAAAGCAGTGGTTTAGAATCTGGCTCGGGGGAAGGGCCGCTTAGAGAACAGAATAGTCGACAGACTGTCTCAGTAGAAAAATGGCTACACGTATAGAATTTGGGAGGGGAGGCACTCTTGGATATACAAGGCATCCACATAATCTAGATGAAGAATTCTTGAATTTAAGAACCTGGAGACTTTCATTAGCTCAGTGTCTTTTATCAAATGTCTGAGGAAGATATTCCCTGAAAAACAATCTTCCATTTTTATACTTCAGTCACTGACATTTTTATGGACATGTACAGACAGGTAAGTTGCTTTTTTTTTTTTTTTTTTTTTTTAAGAGAAAGAAGAGATTAGAATGAAAATGAATAACCTTCTTCAGTATTATGGAAGGAAGATAGAGAAAAATCAATGAAGAGAAATGGTAAGTGTCAAGTTATGTGGAAAGTATTTTCAAGTTATCACCTTTGTGAAAGTCAGTATATAATTAATGGAAGAAAAGGAACACAAGGCAAAACTAGGTGAGTCTCCAGAATCTTACTGTATTCACTTCCAATCTGTTCCTCACCATTCCTCTAACCCAAGCTGCCAACAAGCAAAGGAAACAACTTGAGTTTCACAAGAGCAGTGGATAATAAAAGAATACTGCCCAGAAAATAAACACACATCCTCATCATAGCTCTGCAAGTGAACCAGCTACACTGCTTGGGGAAAATTGCTTATTGCCTCTGCGCTTTGCTTTTGTAACCTATAACAAGGGGGACTGAACCTGTATCCCTTTCAAACTGTAAAATTCCATAAAACCATATACTCTTTAACTCACCATTTTGTTTTGTCCTTTAGTTTTGGTGGCTGAAAATTGCTCTTTGACATTAAGAAGAGAGCCCTGAAATAAAAATTTAAAGAATAGCAAAATATTTCTATTACTACAGTTAACAATCAGAATGAATATTCTGAAGCAAATTTATACAAGACTACACAGGCAGGCACTGAGAAAAACTGGGGTAAGGAAATTCAATTTTTACATTTTAAAGACTATTTTATTCATTCATCTATTTGAAACGCAGAATGACAGAGAAAGAGGGTGGGGCAGAGGGAGAGGGACAAAGCAGGATGGAAGAGAGGGGACAGAAGGAGAGACAGATCTTCCATTTGCTGGCTCACTCTCACAAACGTCCACAAAAGCCAGGTCTGGGTCAGGCTGAAGCCAGAATGCAGGAATGCCATCCTGGTTACCGACCTGAGTGTCAGGGGGACAAGTACCTGTACCATCTTCCGATGCTTTCCCAGGTGCATTAGCAGGGAGCCGGATCAGAAGTGGAGCAGCTGAGACCTGAACCAGTGCTCATATGAGATGCCTGCATAGCAGCTGACAGCCTAACCCACTACACACAATGCCGGCCTCACTGTTCTTTCTTTGTGTATGAGTCATGGAGGTTTTGATGTAGGTATTTTTTTTTTTTTTTGTCTTTTTTTCAGAGAGGTGGCAGTTTTGGCTCCTATCTTCTTTTCCTCTAGCTAGGAGTATCCTAAGGATTTTGCTATCTTCTCCTGAGCCAGCAACTTTACTCAGTTCCATTTTCCACTGCAAGGCAATGAATTCAGAGATTCCAGTGTTTTTTGGCCCTTTATTTCTTGGGTGTGTATTCGCCGTGGTACCCAGCAGGAGTTTCAGTATCTTCTGAATCTTTCAAAGCTCCCATTTCTATATCTACTGATGGCCTCTCCACAGAGTGAATACTGTCTAGATTAAAATAGAGTTGGTTTTCAAAATTTGAGACGCAAAAAGAAGAGGGCATGAGCACTTAAGAATGTGCTCCCATTCGCTCTCTCTACAAATGCCCATAAGGACCCCACGCTAGGCTGGGTGCTGAAGCTGGGAGCCAGGAACTCAATCTTGGTGGCTGATCACAATCGCTTCTTAGAGTCAACATCAGCTGCAAGCTGGAATCAGGAGCCAGAGGAGCCGGGTATTGAACCCAGGCACTCCAATATGGAACACAGGCATTTAACTCAGCACATTAACTGCTCGGCCAAATGCGCATCTCATACAATAGAATTTTTTAATGACCCATCATAATGACTAGCGACTGTCACAGAAGGTTATCATTCTTACCTTCACAGATGCTATCAAACTAAAACAGAGAATTTCCTTCTTTAACATACTAATAGTTGTTTTTAGCAAGTGATGTGAATGACTGTACTTGATGTAAATGACTGTACTTGAATGAAGAATAACCAAAGAAAAATACACTTAGGTTTTGAAGCATAAACATTACTACGCATTTGAAAACAACAAACATGAATCTGCCATCCAGCATTTTGGCTCCAGGTCCTCACCACACACACACTAATAGTAGACATCTTTTAACTTGTGTATCTTTGGTTGCTTATGAAGTCAAATAGTTTTCTATATATTTATTTAGTATCTGGTACTTGCTCATAAACTATCTTTGCCTGTAGTCTCTGAATGGGTTCCTTATGCAGTATATATTAATCCATCATTGATCTTATGTTAGAATACTTTCCTCATTCTGATGCCTCCTTTTTAACTTTATACAATTTATTTTAAAAGTTAGTATTTTAGCAGAATTTACCTCTTCATTCAAAATTTCGAAACTCGAGCCAGTGCTTTGGCGTAGCAGGTAAAGCTGCCACCTGCAGTGCCTGGCATCCCATATGGGCATTGGTTTGAGTCCTGGCTGCTCCACTTCCAATCCAGCTCTCTGCTATCTCCTGGGAAAGCAGTACAAGATGACCCAAGTCCTTGGGCCCCTGAACCTGCAAGGGAGTCCCAGAAGAAGCTCCTGGCTCCTGGCTTCAGATCAGCACAGCTCCATCCGTTATAAGGGAGTGAATCAGCGGATGGAAGACCCCCCCACCCTCCGCCTCTTCTTCTCTCTCTTTGTAACTCTTTCAAGTAAATACATAAATCTTTTAAAAAAAATTCAAAACTTTTTCAAGATGTCTCAAGTTTTTTTAGTAGGCCCTAAAATACAAATAATTGTATGAAACATGGGTATTTCTTCATTATCCGAAGTAAAAAGAAACAAAACCAAATGAGAGTATAAAAAAATCCTCATCTACATTCTACCATTTACTTGGAATTCTATGTGGAATAAAAAAGAAACAAGATCAAATGATGGCAGAATGAATGTCAAGACTCATAAGGACTTTTCTAAGGATAGTAACTGCTTTAGGCAGTATAGAAAACTCATGGTTTTAACAGTAGCAACACAAGGGAGCAGGTTTAAGGTGAGATTACCCTCTTAAAACACCTGTACATTATGATACAATTAAAAATGAGCTTGTAATACCCTCAGTTATCAGCATTTTACTTTACTCAGAGATATTAGTAACTGTATAATTGTAAACAATGAGAACACCTCATTGGATGAAGATCAAACATAGGTGGTTGAAGTTCTCCCAGTTCAATTGCTGTTATTCCCACTGCCCAGATATCACAGAGCTGGTTGTAGCCACCATTCTTCTCCACTGCTGCTACTTCTGGGGCCATCCTAGTAGGAACAATGAACACAGCATTTTTAGTTTTAAGAAAGTATATGAAATTCAGCACTTGTTAGATCACTAGAATCGTGGGAAGAAAGAGGGCTAAGAAGTGTTTAGTGAGACAAAAAAAACTTTAGTAAGAAAGGCTTAAGAAAATGTCACACACCCACATCAACACACTTAAAATGTGTCTTTCATTCCCTCCCTTGAATTGGGGTGCTCTGAGGAAACACTGTTGTTTTACCTCAGTCGGCGTTTTGCGAAGGTTGTCAGGCAGCAGGAGGAAAGAAAAGGCCTGAAAGTCTGTAAGGGTCAAAGAGACGCTCCAGAAGGAGACTTAGAGCATGAAGCCCAGAATGCTGGGGGAGGAGCTAGAGGAACCCAGGGGACAGGGTGGCGATGGGGCCACCAACTGCAGCCTGTCAGTCACTGCTAAGTACAGCAACTGCCAGCAAGCACTTACTCTCGTTCAAACGCCTGACCTTTTTTAAAATATCATTTTATAAAAACTAAGTCTGTGATGGACAGGAAATGGGGAAAAAAAAAGTCCTTTCAACAGACAGGTTGAGATGACCTACAAAGTGTTTGGAAAGTGAACCTCAAAAGTACAGGCAAAATCATGAATTACCTGATTATAGAAGGAAGTTTAGACTTTGAAGTAAAAATTACGGGCATCAACTGAAAGACTTAATTTGGGGGCAAAATTAACCTAGAACTCAAGACAGACAGTGTGAGGGACGGTGAAACCAGCTAGGCAGATGATGTGTTCGAGGACAATTTCAAAAACAAAGGGACAAAAGATAAAGGACTTCTAAAAGGCTGCGGCAGAGGGAACAGAAGGAAGAGAGTTGATTAAGATATTAGAGTTTGAAACGCTGCGGATATTAAAGTAGAGCTACTGTCAAGCAACTATTGACTATATAGAAGAACCACTGTATATGGAAGACAGAAGCTCAATTGAGTAGCTAAGACGGAGTTACCTATCTGGGTCCCTGTGATGCATAATACTGGCATATTAAATTATAAAATATAGATACAGGAAATATGTTACCTTTTAACATTCACTTTTATTATTTTTTTTTATTTTTTTAAATTTTTTGACAGGTAGAGTGGACAGTGAGAGAGAGACAGAGAGAAATGTCTTCCTTTGCCGTTGGTTCACCCTCCAATGGCCGCCGCGGCCGGCGTGCTGTGGCCGGCGCACTGCGCTGATCCGATGGCAGGAGCCAGGTACTTATCCTGGTCTCCCATGGGTGCAGGGCCCAAGGACTTGGGCCATCCTCCACTGCACTCCCTGGCCACAGCAGAGAGCTGGCCTGGAAGAGGGGCAACCGGGACAGAATCCGGCGTCCTGACCAGGACTAGAACCCGGTATGCCGGTGCCGCAAGGTGGAGGATTAGCCTAGTGAGCTGCGGCGCCGGCCAACATTCACTTTTTTTTTTTTTTTAGATAGCATTAGTTTATTATAAAAGAGACATGGAAATTATTTACATGATGAAAAGATTTCAGAACTTCAATGGAATGGGAAGCTTCATGTGATGCTGTTTCAGAGATCTCAGTCTACATATTTTCCAAGGATGTCACCATCTCTAAATAGAAAATAATCCTTGTCGTCTAGAACTACTTTAGTGCCTCCATATTCTGGAAGAAGAACTTTATCTCCAACTTTCACACTAACTGGTTGAATCTCTCCACCCTTTCCTTTAGAGCCTGATCCAACAGCTACTACCGTTGCTTGCAATACTTTTCCTTGAGATTTTTCAGGGAGCATAATGCCTCCTTTGGTTACTGTTTCCGCAGCGCTCCTTTCCACCAAGACGCGGTCAAAGAGCGGAAGAAACTTCCTAAATGGCTGTCCTGCCATGGCCCCAGCGCCGCAGCTTTCCAACATTCACTTTTTAAAATTAATTAATTGTATCTTAAAAGTTGCTTTAATATACACTCACGTTACAAAATTTTACATTAACATATTGTTTCTCAAGTGTGTCTAATGATATTAAATGTAAATAATAAAAATGTTAATACATACTATATGCAAAGGGCTATATACATAAAAATGAGTATAAGAGCACAGAGAAGAAAAATTATTACTACAGAGCAAAATGATTGAAGTCGAATTTCACAGAGGAAAGTGGCTGAGATGGAGCTCAGAAAAAGCCAAGGGGTTTCATTTCCTGTCTAGTAGAGTAGCAGTGGTGGCTAACTGGAATGCCAAGCTGACCAGTACTGCTGCAGTTCCTGGCTCAGTGGGAAACTGAGCTGTGACCACTCAGTCTGCCACAGGAAGAATGGGAGCATGGTAGGACTTAAGATAAATACAGGAAAATGGTATCCTAGCTAAGTGGTGAGAGAATAAGAAATGGACAGTTTTAAAAATGATTTAAGTCTGCAGCATTGGCATTCCATATGGGCGCCAGTTTGAGTCCCACTTGCTCCACTTCTTATCCAGCTCTCTGGTCATGCGCCTGGGAAAGCAGTAGATGGTGGCTCAAGTCCTTGAGACCCTGCACCCATGTAGGAGACCTGGAAGAAGCTCCTGGCTCCTGGCTCCTGGCTTTGGCCTGGCCCGGCCCCAGTCTTCTAGCCATTTGGGAAGTGAACCAGCAGATGGAGATTGGTCTCTCTCTCCTTCTGTCTCTAACTCTGCCTTTCAAATAAATAAATTTTCAAAAACTATTTCATAATCCATTTGCAAGCCAGTTCCTTTCCTTTTTTTAAAAAAAAAAAAAGGTTTATTTATTTATTTGAAAGGCAGAGTTATAGAGCGGCAGAGGGAGAGAGAGAAATATCTTTCACTAGCTGGTTTATTCCTCAAATGGCTGCAACAGCTGGAGTATAGGGACCCACACACTTTGGTCATTTCTGCTGCTTTCCCAGGTCATAGCGAGAGCTGGATAAGAAGTGGAGCAGCCGGGACTCAAACTAGAGGACATATGGGACGCTGGTACTGCAGGCGGAGACTTTACTTACTACGCCACAGTGCTGGCCCCAAATAAATTTTTCAAGTGATTTGTTTATCTGAAAGGTGGAGAGACAGAGAAACAGTTCTTCTGTCCACTGGTTCACTTCCCAAAATGGCTGCAAAGGCTGGGGCTTTTCAAGGCAGAGGCCAGAAAATCCATCAGGCTCTGTCCCATGAGTGGTAGCAGCCCAAGAAAGTGAGCCATCTTCCAGTCCCTCCCCAGGCACATAAACAGGGAGCTGGATTGCAAGGCAGAGCTGCTCCAGAACTCAAACCAGTGCTAGGATATGGCATGTGGGTCTCCTAAGCTGCATGTTAACCCACTGGGCCACAATGCTGGTCCCAGAGCAGACAATTTTCACTAGAAAAGAAAGTCCACAAGGGAAGACAGTCACAGTATCAAGCACTACCAAGGGAATTTGGTGAGAAACTTTCATTTACCTTTTATATTTACTTTTATTTTATTTTTAAAATTTTAAAAAGATTTATTTATTTGAAAGGCAGAGTTAGAAAGAGAGAAAGGGCGAGGGGAAAGGGAGATCTTCCAGAAGCGTCATCAAGGTCTCCCAGGTGGGTGCAGGGCCCTGAGCACTTGCACCATCTTCCAATGCTTTTCCCAGGCCATTAGTAGGGAACTGGATTGGAAGTGGAGCAGCTGGCACATGAACTGGCGCCCATATGGGATGCAGTACCCCCAGGTGGCTGCTTAGCCTGCTATGCCACAATGCTGGCCCCTTTCATTTTGAGAGGTGAGAGGGGGAGAAGGAGAGACACACAGGGAGGAAAGAAGAGGGCAAGGGGAGAGCTAGAGAGGAGAGAATGACAGAGACAGAGTTTTTTTTTTTTTTTTTTTTTTTTTTGACAGGCAGAGTGGACAGTGAGAGAGTGAGAGAGAGAGAGAGAGAGAGAGAGAGAGAGAGAAAGGTCTTCCTTTAGCTATTGGTTCATCCTCCAATGGCTGCCGTGGCCGGCACATTGTGCTGATTCGAAGCCAGGAGCCAGGTGCTTCTCCTGGTCTCCCATGGGGTGCAGGGCCCAAGGACTTGGGCCATCTTCCACTGCACTCCCTGGCCACAGCAGAGAGCTGGCCTGGAAGAGGGGCAACCGGGACAGAATCCAGTGCCCCGACCAGGACTAGAACCCAACCCAGTGTGGCGGCGCCGTAGGCGGAGGATTAGCCTATTGAGCCGCGGTGGTGGCCAAGACAGAGATCTTTTATCTGCTGGTTCACTCCCCATATGCCTGCAACAGCCAGGGCTGGAACAGGCTAAAGTTAGGAGCCTAGAACTCAATCATCCAGGTTTCCCATGTGGTTGTCAGTAAAGTTAACACCTTGACAGTAGGGACTCCGTTTCAGAGCACCCAAGAGTACATCTTGAGAAAGCACCCCCCTGTCGTGAGACTCTGGTATGAAACTATTCTCTAACAGCATACTGCATCCCTTTTGCAGAACAGAGAAACTCCCTAGCATGACTGCTCAAGCTTAAAACAGATAGGCTGCACCTGGTTAATGGTACGATTGTAATTTGTCTATCAAGATTGTAATTGATATTAGTTTTGCATAGGCCTTAGGTCAGCCTGACCCTAGTAACCACGTATTCCCTCTCACCTCCTTATGGTTTTTGCCTTTATAAACCCTGTTGCTTTGAGCTTCGGGGTCAAGACTGCCAAATTTGATCAATGTGTGGTGCTCCTCTGTTTGCACAACATCAGGAACTCAACTACCTGAGCCATTATCTGTTGCTTCCCAGGGTGCATTAGCAGGAAGCTAGGTCAGAAGTAGAGGAGGGGCTGGTGCCGTGGCTCACTTGGCTAATCCCCTGCCTGCGGCGCCGGCATCCCATATGGACACCGGGTTCTAGTCCCGGTTGCTCCTCTTCCAGTCCAGCTCTCTGCTGTGGCCCGGGAGGGCAGTGGAGGATGGCCCAAGTGCTTGGGCCCTGCACCCCACGGGAGACCAGGAGGAAGCACCTGGCTCCTGGCTTCGGATTGGCACAGCGTCAGCCATAGTGGCCATTTGGGGAGCGAACTAATGGAAGGAAGACCTTTCTCTTTTTCTTTCTCTCTCTCACCGTCTATAACCTTGTCAAATAAAAAAAATAAAAAAAAGTAGAGGAGCTGGGATCTGAACCAGGCACTCTGAAACAGGATGCAGTCATTTTAATAGCTGTAACAAATGCTCTTACTAAAAATACTAAGCATTGACTGTAAGAATTTGGAATGCAGGAAAAAGAATGGAAGAAATGAATGCTTAAAAGAGACCATCATTCCACCTATTTTTTTTCATACTTTTAAACACACACTTTTTTTATGTATGGTATTATCCTGTGTACATTACCTTTAATCTTGCTTTTTTGATCAAAAATATATCATGAGCTTATCTACTGCCCATTCATCTTTTACAACATAATTTTTAATGCCAGAATATTTTTCCATTGACTTGAATAGATGTGTGAAATTTCCTTAACTAATTCCTGGTATGTATTATTTTCCCTCAATTTTGTTATTATTAAAATAGCACAGGGTGGACATTTGGCCTACTGGTTAAGATGCCGGTTAAGATGCCTGCACCCTACACTGGAGTGCTCGGGCTCCCAGTTGTAACTTTCCACCAATGAAGATTCTGGGAGGTAGCACTGATGGCTCAAGTAATTGTTTCCTGCTACCCTCATGGGAGACCTGTACTGTGTTTCTGGTCCCCATCTCTGACCCTAGCCTAGCCCTGGCTGTTGCAGTCATTTGAGGAGTTAAGCCAGAGGATGGGAGCTCTTTGTGTCTGCCTCTCAAATATGTTTAAAAAAAAAAAAATCGGGATAAAGCTTTTCATATATAAATCTGAATGTGTCTCTAATACAGTACTACAAATTGAATCACTGGGATTAAAGGGTATAAACACTGCTTATGGTTTTTCAAAAATGTTATAAAATTATTCTTCATAATTGTTCTATCAATTGCATTTTCACTATCAAATATTTACTAAAGGGATTCATGATTCCAAATATTTTCCAATTTTATAGAAAAGAATGTCACTGTTTATGGAATTTGTATTTTTTCAAGGGAAATATTTTTGTATTTTGGCATATATATTAATTATATTTATATTATAAATATTATTCAATAGTATATGATTAATATATTATAAATATAATTATTTATATTAATATCTTAATAACTTTCTAATTACATTCTTTTCATAAGAACCGTAATTAAAGCTATTAAACCTAGGTTGGCATATTTTAGCTGTCATTTTCTAGTTTTTTACTTGCCTCTTAATTTTAAGCTGGTGGGCAAATACAAGCTTTAAATTTTCATGCAGCTAAATCTATCAATCTTTTCCTTTATGGTTTCATGCTTTTAAATGCCATGAAAGGCTTCCTCCTTCCTCTTACAGTAGGTAGTTACTTAGAGTTCTTGATTTTACTCGGAGTTTTTGATTCCACTTTTTTTTTTGAAAGATAGAGTCAGACAGTGAGAGAGACAGAGAGAAAGGTCTTCCTTCCGTTGGTTCACCCCCCAAATGGCTGCTAAGGCTGGCGCGCTGCGCCGATCTGCAGCCAGGAACCAGGTGGTTCCTCCTGGTCTCCCATGCGGGTGCAGGACCCAAGCACTTGGGCCATCCTCCACTGCCTTCCCGGGCCACAGCAGGAAGCTGGGCTGGAAGAGGAGCAACTGGGACTAGAACCAGCGCCCATATGAGATGCCGGCGCCGCAGGCAGAGGATTAACCAAGTGAGCCATGGCGCTGGCCCTTGATTCCACTTTTGTATTTAATTATTTCCGTAAGTATTTCAGCATTAGGTATGAAGTAGGGGGCAACTTTAGACATCTTTTCAAATAGTAAGTTATTCAAACATTGTATATTGAATAGTCTAACCTTTCACATAAACTTTAAATGTCATCTTTTATAACATTCATTAAGCTATCACACTAAGTTTATTACTAGGTTTTCTATTGTATTCCAATTATTTGTCTATCAACAACAAAAGCAGTGTTTTATAAAGAATATTTTGTCAGTAATTGGCAGGATTCCCTAGAAGTGGGGTGGCTGGTACAGACTAACGAGAGGTAGAATGTATGAAATTCTTTTAGATTTTTATTTATTTGAAAGGCAGAGTGACAGAGACATAGAAAGATCTTCCATCTGCTCATTCGCTCCCCAAATAGCTGCAACAGTCAGGGTTGGGCCAGGAGCCCTGAACTCCATGTTGGTCTTCCACGTTGGTAGCAGGGGCCAAGTACTAGGGCTATCTTTCACTGCTTTCCCGGGCACATTAGCAGGGAGCTGGATCAGAAGTAGAGCAGCTGGGACTTAAATAGGCACTCCAATAAGGGATATCTGCACTGGAGGTGGTGCCTTAACACCCTGCACAATACCAGGCCCAAATGTATTAATTTTTAACAACCAGAAAGTTAAGTACTAGATTAAAATAAAGGCAATAACAGAAGAAAGGCTAAGAAAATTAAGAAAGATAATACAAGTCTGTCTTTTGATATTTTCCTATCTATAAATTCTCTCATTAGAAGCTTCTAGAGACAGCAAAAATCATTTGCACTTTGGGGCTGGCTGGCTGGCACCCCATAGGAGTACCAGTTCAAATCTGGCTTCTTCACTTTTGATCCAGCTCCCTGCTAATGCACCTGGGAAGACAGTAGGACATGTCCCAAGTACTTGGATCCCTGTCACCCATCTGGCAGACTCAGATGGAGTTCTAGGTTCCTTGCCTCAACCTGGCCCAGCCCCAGCTGTTGCAGCCATTTGGGGAGTGAACCAGCAGATGAAAGGTACTTCTCTCTCTGTCTCTTCCTCTCTTTCTGTAATGATGCTTTTCAAACAATAAAATAAATGTCTTTAAAAAATGAAATCATTAGTGTTTTAGGGAAAGTTGGACTATGTCAGTATTAAGGTACTGTGGGGAGCAACTTGGACTAGACTAAGTTACTGGAATTAAGACTTATTCTATGCATCTGCTCTCCCACAATATGGCGCTGGGAGAGGAGGAAACAGCTTCTACACAGCTGCCTCCAGTTCAACCAATAAACTGTAGGACTTGCTCCTGATTGGAGGAGAGCAGCGTACTCGGCGTGTGGGCAGCCGAGTTGGGATTGGCAGAGGAGGACTATAAAGGAGGAGAGAGACAACATGCACCAGGAACATCTAAGGGGAACATCTAAGGGGAACACCTGTGCAGCCCCCGAGAGAGCCGGCCGGCGGTGTGCCACTCCCCTGCGGAAGTGGGGAAAGTGGCCAGGGGGAACCGCCCTTCCACGGAGGTGGAAGGGACAGTAGCCAACCCGGGAAGAACCAGCAGCAAACCCGGGGAGGGCCGAGCAGACAAAAGAACAGCGCAGGGTCCTGTGTTGTTCCTCCACGAAGAGGGGGAGCGACAAGGTACATGCAAATTTCCTGACACTCAATTATCACTTTGCTCACTAACCATGAAATGAAATTCAATGGCAGTGATTTCTTACCAATAAGGGGTGCCAATGAAAGATTTTCTCTTTGCAATGGTTGCTGTTATTTTTGCAGCCACACCAAAGTCAGCTGATAAGGAAAAAAACAGAACAGAACATTTTAGTTCTCTATATTCAATATAAAAGTATTTTAAGTTTCACCCTCAGGCACAGCATTATAATTTAGACATTAATATTAAGGAAATACATAAATTGAGTAACTAAATCTCCTCTTGTTTGGCTCATAACATTATTTAAAAGAAAAGAATGTATTAACATGTTATTTGAATGAAACCAGACCTTATTAAGAACAAAGTTAACAAAAAATTTTTTATTATACACATATTAACTCAGGAAATAAAAAAGCAAAGAATAAAATCATGGAGAAAACACACAACTGGATTCCTTTTATCCTAATACAACAATGTTAATATATTGGCACTATTTTTTAAAAGGTCTTTTTTCTATGTATAACTTTTATCATTACACATTATTATAAAAACCTAATACATCTTTTATCATTTAACACAAAGGAGATTTCAAACTCACATATTCTTCACAAGTACTAATGATTAAATATTCCATAAGTAGAGTTACCACAGCTTAACAGTTTTCTATTGCTAGTCTTATGTGTGCATTTTTCTCTATTATAATAATACTTTTGTGAATATGGATTTTCTATCTTTAGGACTAATTTCCTTAAACTGAGGCTCAGGAGTAAAATACTACGTCAAAAGGTAACCTTAACTATGACTATTGATTTGAATTTATATCTGTTAATTCTCATTTAAATTGAAACGTTTTTGAAAAATTTTAAGGAACTTGAAATAACATACCTAATTTTACATCACCATGGTCTGTCAACAGAATATTTGCACCCTAAAAGAAAAGCACATATACTATTAAATTAGCATAATAAAATTTTTTCCAATAGGGTTAACAATTAAGTTAACTTACTTTGATATCTCTATGCATCTTGCCTTTGGTATGCAAATAAGCAAGACCCTGAAGTTAAAAAAAAAAGTATACATTAGCAAAACAGCAAACAAGACTCCTAATTATTATACTAATTATTATATTTAAATTCTTATTCAGTAAGAAATGTGTCTTTTTCTGTAGGGTGTGGGGGTAACTCAGAAGAATTTCATTTTAATAATCATTGCTTTCTATATCTTAAAGATTTCTAAATCATCTCCTGGCAAAAATAAGAAATATTTTATAAAATATTAACAGCATAATCTAGATAAGGAACGTATCTATCATCCCCAGAAGTTCCCTTATGCACTACCCCTTTATAATTCCCTCCCTTCTTTCCAGCAAACACTGACTGACTGCTTTCTATCATTCTAGATCAGGCTTTCAAAGTTGCTCCACTATTCTAGGTACATTTTATATTTTCATAGGAATTTTAGAATTAGCTTCTCAATTTCCTTAAAAAAAAAAAAAAAGAATGTTTGGATTTTAGAATTTCATTAAATCTATATTTAGTGAAATATTTTGGCAGAATTAACATGGTAACAAAACTGAGTCTTTTGATCCACGAAAATGGTTATTTTCCATTTATTTACATCTTAACTTTCTGGCAGTTTTATAGTTTTCAGTATGCAGGTGTTTATGCACCTTCTATCTTATTTATTCCTAAAAACATCATACTTTTCGTATTATTGTAAGTACTCTTTTAAATAGAATTTTGACTTTTGACTTATTATACAGAAATCCAACTGATCTGTGTACACTGATCTTGAATCTTGCAACCTTACTAGCTTCATTATTTCTAATAGCTATTTTATAGATTGCATTTCATTTCCTATATAAATAATTATGTGGTCTGTGAACAGAAAACAATTCTACTCCCTAACATTTCCAAATTAGATGCCTTTTATTTCATTGTTTTCTCATTTTGCACCAGCCAAAGCCTCTAGTATACTGAAAACAGGCAGTAAGAGCAAACATCCTTAGTTTGATTCTGGGGGAAAAAGGATGCAATCTTTTACCACTAAGAACTACCTGGTTTGTCTTGGGTGTTCTATGAGTTGAACGGTTTGTTTTTTTTTTTTTAGCTTTAATATGTTCAGAATTTTTTTTTAGGAATCAATACTGGATTTTTTATAGAAAACTTTTATTTAATAAATACAAATATCGAAAGCACAACTTTTGGATTATAGCTGTTCTTCCTCCAATAACCATCCTCCTACTTGCAAACCATCCTATCTCCTACTCCCTCTCCCATCCCATTCTTCATTAAGATTCATTTTTAATTATCTTTATATACAGGAGATCAACTTTATACTAAGTAAAGATTTCAACAGTTTGCACTCACACAGACACACAAAGTATAGAATACTATTTGAAGATCAGTTTTACCATTAATTCTCATAGTACAACACATTAAGGACAGAGATCCTACATGAAGAACAAGTGCACAGTGACTCTTGTTGATTTAACAACTGACACTCTTATTTATAATCACCTGAGGCTCTTGTCATGAGCTGCCAAGGCTATGGAAGCCTCTTGAGTCCACAAACTCCAACCTTATTTAGACAAGTCCATAATCAAAGTGGAAGTTCTCTTCTCCCTTCTCAATACTGGATTTTGCTAAGTGTTATTACTGTGTCTATTTAGATGATCATGTGGTCTTTCTTTAGATTAATCAATGACTTAAAAGGTTTTATTTATTTGAAAAACAGAGACAGAAAGGGAGAGAAATCTCTTTCGCTGGCTCAGTCTCCAAATGCCCACAACAGCCAGGAGTGGGTCAGGCCAAAGTCAGGAGATAGGAACTCAGTCCAAGTCTCTCATATAGGTGGCAGGGACCTAACAATTTGAGCCATCACCTGCTACCTCCAAGTGCACATTAGCAGAAAGCTGAAGTTGGGAATGGAGCTAGGACTTGACCCCAGGCACTCCACAACGGGATGTGGGTGTTCCAAGTGGCATCTTAACAACTATACCGCACTCTCACCCCTAAAATGATTTTTGAATGTTAAACCAATATTACAGTGTAGGATAAGTAATCTTTGTTTGTGGTACCCTTTTTATCTATTATGGGGTTACCTTTGTTAAATTTTTGGTTTTCTTTTAAATTTTTGCATGTGTACTTATAAATACCTGTAGATGATAGTTATGTTCTACTGTAGTAATTTCTGACTTTGGTATCAGAATAATGCTGACTCATGATTTGCAAGGCAATCTCTGTTCTTTAACTTTCTGGAGGAGTCTGTGCAGAACTGGCATTATTTCTTCCTTAACTGTTTGGTAGCATTTACCTTATAACATCAACTCTGTCCTGGTGCCCCTTTGTCCACATCTCATGTTGGTTACATGCATCTTTTCTCTTTTTGTCTTGACTGACATGGTTACAAGTTTATCTATTTCACTCATCAGATTGTGGTTTCATTGACAGTCTCTACTGTTTCTCTGCTTTATATTTCATTGGTTTCTACTCAGTCCATTTCTCTAGTTATTGTGTTCATCTTTTTCTGTTTCTTTTTTTAAAAGATTTATTTATTTGAAGGAGACTGTTATGTAGAGAGGAAAAGAGAGGGGATAGAAAAGAGAGAGAGAAGATAGAAGAGAGAGACAGAGGAGAGGAGAGAGAGGAGAGAGAGGAGAGAGAGGAGAGAGAGGAGAGAGAGAAGAGAGAGAGAGAGAGAGAGAGAGAGAGAGATCTTCCATTCATTGATTCACTCCCCAAATGACCACAGCGCCCAGGGCTGGGCCAGGCCAAAACCAACTTTCACCTAAGGCTTTCCTTAGCTTTGTAAACAGGGGGTTCAAGACTACTACACCTCACCATTGTATTATCCCCAAAGCACGACAACACATATGAACAATTAATTTATGTGACTCATTCAAGAAAGAAATAACCAATTTCATCGAATTATACATGAGAGGTTAACAGAAAAATCATTTTGGTTTGTCCGTTCTCTTTTAGGCACCATTCCATAGTTAAAACTGTGAAACTAAAATCACCTTTCTATTTATGTAAGTGGATGTAATACCTGTAAGGTTTCTCTGCACACATAGGCTATCTGTAATTCTGACAATGGTCCAGTAACTAAGGAGAGAAACAGACCACACTGTTAGACATTTAAATATAACAGATTAAAAAGTCTATTTTAAAAATGACAATTAAAAGATTTCTGTACTATCACTGGATAAATTCTGACCATGAGCATGCATTATTTATATAATCAAGAAATAGACAAAAAAAGGTAACATTGAAAATTTTAAAATGTACTTTTAAAATAAAAGATTTACTTCCATAATAACTTTGACCAATAAAATATTAAGCACCCACTGTGTTCAAGGCACAGTATCAGGCATCATAGGAAATTCTACAGAAAGCAATGGACAAGATCTCATTCTCAGTTTTTCAAATATAAAACAAACAAAAAACATGGATAAACATATGCATCTAATTACAGCTACACAGAGAAGCCGTGAATCATAAAAAGATTCATTACTGAAATATACTGGCATTATACACTTTTGTAAAGGTGAAGATATTAATTCTTTAACACCTCTATCAAATTAGTGAGACTTGATTGAGTACTTAATCTAATAATTCAGAAATTAATTAAAATAAAATTCATTCCTTGCAAGCAAATCTCTCCATAATATGAAAATATAAAATCTTTCTTATGTGAGTACACAAAACTATGTGTTCAATACCATGAGAGAAAATCTAGGATGGTAGATGCTAACAGTGAAACCCAATCAGGGACTTCTATATAATCTTTAGTAGCAAAATATTTTACTACACATTTTAATGACTAGCTATCTAAACTTACTCAAGAACACAAAATTTTTTATTTTTTTTAAAAGATCTACTTATTTCAAAAGAGTTATGGGGGGCAGGGCAGAGACCAAAAGAAAGAGAGGAGATCTTCCATTGGTTGATTCGCTCCCCAGATGGCCACAATGGACAGGACTGGGTGAGGCTGAAGCCAGGAGCCAGGAACATCATCTGAGTCTCCCACATGGGTGGCAGAGGCCCAAATATTTGGGCCATCTTCCACTGCTTTTTCCAAGCCGTTAGCAGGGAGCCGGATCCAAAGTGGAGCAGCAAGGACATGAACTAGCACCCACACGAGATGCTGGCATGGCAGGCAGTGGCTTTACCTGCTATACCACAATGCCAGCTCCCAAATTTTGATTCTTATGACTTGTTTGAATATCAGGAAAAAGGGGGAAGTCTTTATATTAATAGCATCTAATTTAAACATAAATATATATTATATATAATTATATATATTAGACGATTTATCTATTTGAAGGAAGAGTTACACAGAGAAAGGAGAGACAAAAAAGAGATATTCCATTTGCTGATTTACTCCCCAAACAGCTACATCAGCACAGTGCTGGGCCAGGCTGAAGCCAGGAGCTAGGAGCTTCATCCCAGTCTCCCATGCGAGCCAATTTCCAACTGTTTTCACAGTCACATTTGCAGGAAGCTAGATCCTAAGTAGAGCAGCTACCAGCACTAAATACAGCAGTTTAACTGACTGTGCCACAGAACCAGCTCTGTAAAGATATACATATATATACATATATATATATATTAAGATGTACTTATTTATTTGAAAGGCAGAGTTACAGAGAGGCAGAGGCAGAGAGAGAGAAAAGTCTTCCATCTGCTAGTTCACTCCCCAGATGGTTGGCAATAGCCAGAGCTGTGCCGATCAGAAGCCAGGAGCCAGGAGCTTCTTTTGGGTTCCTCTTGTGGGTGCAGGAGCCAAAGACTTGGGCCATCTTCTACTGCTTTTCTAGGTCACAGCAGAGAGCAGGACGGAAGTGAAGCAGCCAGGACGTGAACTGGCATCCATATGGGATGCTGGCACCACAGGCGATGACTTTACCTGCTACACCATAGTGCTGGCCCCAATATACATATATTCTTAATTGCTATGGTTTCTGGTGTACTGTTTGGGGGATGACTATTTCTCAGATTCAATTTAATTAAACAAATATGAGGTTGTAATGATGGAAAGCAAAAACTTTTTGAAGAAAAAAAATTCATGTCTCACATCAAACCTTTTGTTTAAAAAAATGCCAGCTTCTCAGTTCCATTTTATCTACATTCTAAAGAGTTCTACTTTTGTAAAACTGTGAATGGATAAAAATTGCAATTACTGGGGCCAGTGCTGTGGTACAGTAGGTTAAGTTGCTGCAGGCAGCACCAGCATCCCATATGGGTACTGGTTTGAGTCCCGGCTGCTCCACTTCTAATTCAGCTCCCTGCTGATGTACCTGGAATGGCAGTAAAGGATGGCCCAAGTGCTTGGGTCCCTGCACCCACACGGGAGACCTGAGGAAGCTCCTGGCTTCAGGTTGACTCAGCCCTGGCTGCTGTGGTCATCTGGAGAGTGAACCAGTGGATGGAAGATTCTCTCTCTCTCTCACTTATAACTCTGCCTTTCGAATAAAATCTTTTAAAAAATTTTAATTACTGAATTAAAATTTTTCATATAAAAGATTGTAATTCTCGGGGACGGTGTTACGACACAGGGTAAGCTACCACTTGGGATGCCTGCATTCCATATCAAAGTGCCAGTTTGGGTCCCAGGGCCTCAGCATTTGGTGCAGCCTCCTACAAAAGCATCCTGGGAGGCAACAGGTGATGGCTCAAATGCTTGGGTCTCTGCCACCCTGTAGGGGATCACATGGAGCTCTGAACTCCTCCTAGCTTTGGCCTGGACCAGCCCTGGCTGTTGCAGGCATTTTGGAAGTGAATCAGTGGAAGTAGGCGTGAACCAGGCACTCCGATACGGGATGCAGGAATCCCAGTGGTGCCTTACCAGTGCATCAAATGCCTACTCCTTCAATAGCATTTGTGTTGTTACATCCACCACGGCTGCATCTGTAAATTCTATGACCAAAATTTGACAACGCTTCCAATACAAAGCTTCAGGATGGAAATATTAAAAATATTTCACGTAATTTTAATAAACCATACAATGCCTATTTGCAATAGGAGTTTCACTCTCCCAGATCCATGTTAAACAAGTAAAAGACAAACTATTTTACGAAAATCTATGCCTAGTTCAAGAAATCCTGCAATTCAAGAATGTGTCAAAAAGGGGGCCGGCACTATGGTGCAGAGGGTTAAAGCCCTGGCCTGAAGTGCTGGCATACCCTATGGGCCCCGGTTCTAGTCCCGGCTGCTCCTCTTCTGATCCAGCTCTCTGCTATGGCCTGGGAAAGTAGTAGAAGATGGCCCAAGTCCTTGGGCTCCTGCACTCAACTAGGAGACCTGGAAGAAGCTCCTGGCTCCTGGCTTCAGATTGGCGCAGCTCTGGCTGTTGCGGCCACCTGTGGAGTGAACCAGCACATGGAAGACCTCTCTCTCTGTCTCTACCTCTCTCTGTAACTCTGTCTTTCAAATAAATAAAAATAAATCTTAAAAAAAAAAAAACATATGTTGTCCTGAAAGGTATTTCTATGGGCTAAAATCTACACCAAATCCTCCAAAGTTCTTTCAAAAAAAAAAAAGAATGTGTAGAAAAGAAAACAAATTAAAAGTTAAACTTACAACCAGAATAAAAAAAATTTTTTTTTTGGACAGGCAGAGTGGATAGTGAGAGAGAGAAAAAGGTCTTCCTTTGCCATTGGTTCACCCTCCAATGGCCGCTGCGGCCGGCACACCGTGCTGATCCGATGGCAGGAGCCAGGTGTTTCTCCTGGTCTCCCATGCGGGTGCAGGGCCCAAGCACTTGGGCCATCCTCCACTGCACTCCCTGGCCACAGCAGAGAGCTGGCCTGAAAGACGGGCAACCGGGACAGAATCCGGCGCCCCGACTGGGACTAGAACCGGGTGTGCCGGCGCCACTAGGTGGAGGATTAGCCTATTGAGCCGTGGCGCCGGCCTAAAATTGTTTCTAAATAGTACTATGAAGCAAAGTCAAATTCAACTCAGAAAAGTGCCTAAAATAACTGATTGCTAAATAAATTACTCTCAAATTATTTTCACAACTATACATTTTAATGTAAAATAGTAGCAAGTAAATTGCTTTTCTGGTAATGAGGTTCAACTATCAAAACAGACAATAAGTAAAGTATCCCTGGCACTTCAATACTTATTCACAAAGAACTTTAGGCAATTTCATTTGTAGATAAACGATTTTCCTAGAGACTACAACTAAAAAATAAAATTTGAACCATACAAATACTTTTGAATTTTTTACTTCAGGCTCAGACAAATTTAAATGGATAACCAATAAAAAATACAACTGAAATTTCTTCTATGCAGTACTCTAGAATACAAGACTGCAGAATTTCTCTATTAATTTACCTAGTTAAATGGAAATATCAAACAGAAATTATGAAAGTCGGGGTTGGGTTTAAAATAGAACATCACATTAACAGTACCATGATAAATATCTTGAAGTGATCCACCTCCGCAGTACTCCATGCAAATCCACAGTTTTTCCCGACTAAAATCAAAGAGAAAGAAAATAGTATTAGCTAGTAATTTCCAACCACTGAAATAAATGCTGCAAGGCTCTCACTCATCACCACAGTAAGATTTAGGACAGACTGCAAAGTGTAATAGAAAACTTTTATCGTAATCTCTCTGCAAAACACAGAAAACCACATTAAGTTCCGTTCTATTCCCAGCTTAAATGGTTTGTAGAGTTTGATCAGTTTATGACTCTTAATTATAATCATTAATAATGTTTCATTAGGGTTACCAGATAAGATATAACCATACAAAGGTGTCCTTATCAAAGTAAGATGGAAGAAAACCAGAAATTTGAGAACTCTGGACAACGTAATTTTAAAAATACATACCTTGTATAACAGCATGTACATGAAAATGAAACAAGAGTGCAGCAGAGAATAAAATACACATAGTGAGAGCAGATGTAGTTTGATTTTTACCTGAGATAGCTCCCAAAGTAGGCAACGATGTTACAATGTTTACATTCTTTAACCATAAATATTTCTTGTTGAATCAAAGAAAAATCATCTCCTGAAAAAACAAAATCAGTTTTGACTAGGTTATGCCAAATCTCTATATATGGGAAGAAGGAAGAAAAAATTTACAATAAATATTAGAGATAAGAACTAGGAATTCTTAATACATCAATGGAAATATAAATTGACACATTCTTTCTAAAAGTCAGAAGCCTTAAAAGTGTACAAATTCTTTGAACTCAGTTACCTTAAATTTTTTGCTTAAGGAGATAAGACAGATGTAGATGTTTACTACATTACATACTTTTTTTTTTTTTTTTGACAGGCAGAGTGGACAGTGAGAGAGAGAGAGAAAGGTCTTCCTTTGCCGTTGGTTCACCCTCCAATGGCCGCTGTGGCCAGCACACTACGGCCTGCGCATCGCGCTGATCCAAAGGCAGGAACCAGGTTCTTCTCCTGGTCTCCCATGTGGGTGCAGGGCCCAAGCACTTGGGCCATCCTCCACCGCACTCCCGGACCACAGCAGAGAGCTGGCCTGGAAGAGGGGCAACTGGGACAAAATCCGGCGCCCTGACCGGGACTAGAACCCGGTGTGCCAGCGCTGCAAGGCGGAGAATTAGCCTAGTGAGCAGCGGCGCTGGCCTTACATTACATACATTTTTTAAAAGATTTATTTATTTATTGAAAGTCAGAGTTACACAGAGAAGGAGAAGCAGAGAGAGAGAGAGGGAGGGAGGGAGGGAGGGTAGAGGGAGGGGTATTCCATCCGCTGGTTCAATCCCCAATTGGCCGCAATGACCGGAGTTGTGCCGATCTGAAGTCAGGAGCCAGGAGCCTCTTCCAGGTCTCCTACATGGGTGCAAGGGCCAAAGGACTTGGGCCATCTTCCACTGCTTTTCCAGGCCACAGCAGAGAGTTGGATCGGAAGTGGAGCAGCTGGGACTCGAACCGGCACCCATAAGGGATACTGGCACTGCATGTGGTGGCTTTACCCTCTACACCACAGCTCCAGCCCCTATATTTTAACAATGAATAAAGGGGTGGGGCCAGCGTTGTGGTATAGCTGATAAAGCTGTCGCCTGCAGTGCCAGCATCCCATGTGGGCACCGGTTTGAGTCCTGGGCGCTCCACTTCCGATCCACCTCTCTGCTGTGGCCTGGGAAAGCAGTGGAAGATGGCCCAAGTCCTTGGGCCCCTGTACCCATGTAGGAGTCCTGGAAGAGGCTCCTGGCTTTGGATCGGCACACCTCAGCCATTGTGGCCAATTGGGGAGTGAACCAGCGGATGGAAGACCTCTCTCTCTCTTTCTCTGCCTCTCTGTAACTGCCTTTCAAGTAAATAAATAAATCTTAAAAAAAAAATAATAGTAATAATGAAGGGGGCCAGGACTATTGCCTAGCGGGTAAAGCTCCCATGTGAGTGTCGATTCAAGTTCTGGCTCCTTCCCTTCTGATCCAGTTCTCTATTAATGCCTCGGAAAGCAGTAGAAGATGGTTCAAGTCCTTGGGTCCCTGCACCCGAGTGGGAGACTTGGAAGAAGCTCCTGGCTCCTGGCTCTAGTCTGCTCTAGCCCTAAACACTGGAGCCATTTGGGGAGTGAACCCAAAATGGGAAGACCTCTCCCTCTCTGTAACTCTGCCTTTCAAATAAATATAAGTAAATCATAAAAAAACAAACAAACAAAAAAAATGAATTGAGGGCTAAATACATTCTGGTATAGTTACAGATTAATACATTAAAAATGTGACAATGTCAAAATATGTTCATGATATATTTATGTGGAAAAAGGTACATCATATATGTTATTTAAGTATTTAAGTTATATAGGAAAAGTTTAAAAAAAAAAATGCAAGGGGCTGGTGCTGAGGCGTAGTGGGTAAAGCCACTGCCTGCAGTGCTGGCATCCCATATGGGCGCTAGTTCGAAGCCGGGCTGCACCACTTCTCATCCAGCTCTCTTCTGTGGCCTGGGAAAGCAGCAGAAGATGGCCCAAATCGCTGGGCCCCTGCACCACTGTGGGAAGACCCGGAGGAAGCTCCTGGCTTCGGATCAGTGCAGCTCCAGCTGTTGTGGCCAATTGGAGAGTGAACCAGCTGATGGAAGACCTCTTTCTCTCTTCTCTCTGCCTCTCCTGCTCTCTGTGTAACTCTAAGTTTCAAATAAATAAAATAAATCTTTTTAAAAAATACATGCAAATAAAACACACAATCTGAACTTAAAACAGTTATTCCTAGAGTCTGGGAGGGTGGGGAAGGAACAGATGGGGAGGTTGGACAATCAGCATCAACTGTAGCTGGGTGAAGGTGACGGTTCTGCGGTCCATAGCACAGAGGGATGATCACAGTACACAAGTGTGTTATGCTCTGTGGGAAGAATTAGAAGAGAGGAGCCGGTAGGCTCCAAGCACAAAGACAAGACAAGGAAACATCAAGGCTAACTGCCTGGCATGACTGGTTGACACTGTCTACATGTTGTGAAATACTGGACTGTACCCCATGAGAATGTTTAAGTATTACAGGTTAATCCAAAATTTCCTAAAAATTAATTTTAAAAATAAAACTTACAGTTAAGTTTCTATTTTACTGTATTGTTAAAGAACATGGTTTACTTATAAAATTACTATAGAGATTTATCAACAATTTACCTACTGTATAATTAGTTTTTGTAAATATTCCATGGATATTTGAAATAAATATGGATGCTGTGATGTGGAAATGAAGTATATAGTTATATATATTTCTTTTTCTTTTAAAGATTTATTTTATTTTTACATAAAAGTCAGAGTTAGAGAGAGAGAATGAGAGACAGAAAGAAGTCTTCCCGGCCGGTGCCGCGGCTCACTAGGCTAATCCTCTACCTAGCACTCCGGGTTCTAGTCCCGGTCGGGGTGCTGGATTCTGTCCCGGTTGCCCCTCTTCCAGGCCAGCTCTCTGCTGTGGCCAGGGAGTGCAGTGGAGGATGGCCCAAGTGCTTGGGCCCTGCACCCCATGGGAGACCAGGAGAAGCACCTGGCTCCTGCCATCAGATCAGCGCGGTGCGCCGGCCACAGCGCGCTGGCCGCAGCGAACATTGGAGGGTGAACCAACGGCAAAGGAAAACCTTTCTCTCTGTCTCTCTCTGTCCACTCTGCCTGTCAAAAGAAAAAAAAAAAAGAAAAAAAAAGAAAAAGGAAGGAGGGAGGGAGGGAGGGAGGGAGGGAGGGAGGGAGGGAGGGAGGGAGGGAGGGAGGGAAGGAAGGAAGGAAGGAAGGAAGGAAGGAAGGAAGGAAGGAAGGAAGGAAGGGAGTCTTCCAGCCACTGGTTAAATCTCCAATGGTGGGAGCTAGGCTGCTCCAAAACCTAGAGCTAGGAACATCCTCTGAGTCTCCCATGTGGGTGCAGAGGCACAAGCATTTGGGCTGTCCTCTACTGTATTCCCAACAAGATCCGCAGAAAGCTGCATGGGAAGCAGAGTAGCATGGACTCAACCTGCGCCCACGTGGGGTGCCAGGACTGCAGGCTACAGCCTAACCTGCAGTGCCACAATCTGCTATGTAGGCCTGTGTATTTATGTGTATTTAAAACAAAACAGACACAATGATGAAGCCTGGGTGATAAAATGAAAAGTAATTGTACTCTCTCCCTTTTAACTTTTATTTAGTAAATATAAATTTCCAAAGTACAGTTTATGGATTACAATGGCTTTTTCCCCCCCATAACTTCCCTCTCACCCGCACCCCTCCCATCTCCCGCTCCCTCTCCCATTCCATTCACATCAAGATTCATTTTCAATTATCTATATATACAGAAGATCGATTTAGTATATATTAACATTTCATCAGTTTGAACCCACACAGAACATAAAGTGTAAAATACTGTTTGAGTACTAGTTATAGCATTAATTCACACTGAACAACACATTAAGGACAGAGATCCCACATGAGGAATAAGTACACAGTGACTGCTGTTGTTGACTTAACAATCTGACACTCTTGTTTATGGCGTCAGTAATCTCCCTAGGCTCTAGTCATGAGTTGCCAAGGCTATGGAAGCCTTTTGAGTTTGCAGACTTCGATCTTATTTAGAAAAGGTCATAGTCAAAGTGGAAGGTCTCTACTCCCTTTAGAGAAAGGTACCTCCTTCTTTGATGGCCCGTTCTTTCTACTGGGATCTCACTCGCAGAGATCTTTCATTTAGGTCCTTTTTTTCCCCCCAGAGTGTCTTGGCTTTCCATGCCTGAAATACTCTCCTGGGCTCTTCAGCCAGATCCGAATGCTTAAAGGCTGATTCTGAGGCCAGAGACCTGTTTAGGACATCGGCCATTCTATGAGTCTGTTGTTGTACTCTCTCCTTTTTAAAAATCTGTCCTTGGGGCCAGTGCTGTGGCATAGCGGGTGAAGCTGTAGCCTGCAGTGCCAGAATCCCATATGGGCGCCTGTTCGAGTCCCTGCTGCTCCACATCAGATCCAGCTCTCTGCTATGGCCTGGGAAAGCAGTAGAAAATGGCCCAAGTCCTTTTGCCCTGGCACCCACATAGGAAACCCGGAAGAAGCTCCTGGCTCCAGGCTTCAGATCAGTGCAGCTCTGGCTGTTGCGGCCAATTGGGAACTGACCAGTGGATGGAAGACTTTTCTCCCTCTCCCCCTCAGCCCTCTTCCCCCCATCTCCCTCCTCCACCCCTCTCTCTCCTCTCTGTGTAACTCTTTCAAATAAATAAATAAATCATAAAAAAAAAAAAAAAACAAAACTGTCAGCCGGCGCTGTGGATCACTAGGCTAATCCTCCAGCTGCGGCGTCGGCACCCTAGGTTCTAGTCCCGGTGGGGGCGCCAGATTCTGTCCCGGTTGCTCCTCTTCCAGGCCAGCTCTCTGCTGTGGCCCGGGAGGGCAGTGGAGGATGGCCCAAGTCCTTGGGCCCTGCACCTGCATGGGAGACCAGGAGGAAGCACCTGGCTCCTGGCTTTGGATCAGCGCGGTGTGCCGGCCGCAGCGGCCATTGGGGGGTGAACCAACGGCAAAGGAAGACTTTTCTCTCTGTCTCTCTCTCTGTCCATTCTGCCTGTCAACAAAAAAAAAAAAAAAAAAAAAAAACGTCCCTTCCAAACCTTTCTATCACAAATCTGCTTATTTAACTAGAAAAGTTATGTTAAAATAATCTATTGGTCACTGATTGGGATTTTTTTTTTTTTTTAACAGGCAGAGTGGACAGTGAGAGAGACAGAGAGAAAGGTCTTCCTTTGCCGTTGGTTCACCCTCCAATGGCTGCCATGGGTGGCGCACTGCGGCCAGCACACAGCGCTGATCTGAAGGCAGGAGCCAGGTGCCTCTCCTGGTCTCCCATGTGGGTGGTGGGTGCAGGGCCCAAAAACTTGGGCCGTCTTCCACTGCACTCCCGGGCCACAGCAGAGAGCTGGCCTGGAAGAGGGGCAACCGGGACAGAATCCAGCACCCCGACTGGGACTAGAACCCGGTGTGCCGGCGCCGCAGGCAGAGGATTAGCCTACTGAGCCGTGGCGCCGGCCTGGGATTTTGTTTTTATTATGAAAATACTGCCTCTCAAACTCCAACTTATGTGAAAAAAGTGTTTACCTCAGTAAAAAGCGTTTATGAATTAATAAAATTATTGCAAGTGTGTTACACAAAGGCACATAAAAGCACCTGAGCCATATTTGATTTCAAAACTTTAGACCTTCACCGGATTTTGGGTTATTTAACCCTTCTAAGCCACAGTTTCATTTATTAAGCAGCATCCGTATTCATTTCACCTATTTAACTTTCTTTTCTACTACGTTCCCAAACACTGTATATTTTAGCCATATCAAATTGGCAGTCATTTTTCTAACAGATTCTCAGGCTCCCCGTTTCTGCTTTTGTAGTTCTCTCTGCTGTGAATGAACATATAGCACTTAGCACACAAACGTGGAATAAATACAACAGCAAGACTACTGCATGTCAGAGATCAAGACAGACACATCAAATGCTCTTTGTTAGGACATCATTATAAAATATGTTTGATTAGATATTATTGTTCAGTGGTCTTACGAAAAGCAACTTCAGGTTTAAAATCAGTTGTGTTCAGATAGACTGACTTTTACTCAAAAATCAAAGAAAATCACTCAAGGTCAAGAAAGAAAAACTAAAAAAAGAAAAATATTGTCTCAGGTAAATAAATAAAATCTTCGTGCTTAAAGCAGATATTTTATATATTTTGTATTTCTAACTCTTTCAATTCAGAGTCACAACAAAGCTTTACATATTTTAGATATGCCATACATATATTTCTTTAGAGGTTTATTTATTTGAATGTCAGAGTTAGAGAGAGAGATTATCTTCCAAATGCTGGTTCACTCCCTAGATGGCTGGGGGTGGGCCAGGTGGAATCAGGAGCCAGGGGCTTCTTCTGGGCCTCCCACATGGTTGGCAGAGGTCCAAGCACTTGGGCCATCTTCTGCTCCTTTTTCCAGGCCATTAGCAGGGAGCTGGACTGGAGTGGAGCAGCCAGTACGTGAAATGGTGTCTGTATGGGATGCCAGCATTGCAGGCAACAGCTTTACCCTCTATGCCATAACACCTGTCCTAAACAACCTAATACTAAATATTTTGTCAGTTTTCACATACCCATGAAAAATATAATGACACAATGGTGGCAATTTAATAGTCTGATTGTTTTGGTTGATAATAAGGAAATATGATTATTTTCCCCACTGAGCAAATGAATGTAAGCACACTGACAGACAGAATAGTCATTTCTAACAATACACTTTCTATTGGGGGCCCATCTTAGGTTGTGAAAATCCACCTAGAGAGAAAATCTCTATCAGTTTAAAATTAACAAATTCAGAATCTGAGACTGAACACCAGTTTTAGAATCTGATACCTAAGATTAATTTTTGTTACTATAATAACAAAAAGTATAACCATTTCAATTTTCTCTTGCATTCAGAAGCAAATGGGAGAAATCAAAGTACCTTAGCATTACAAATATCACAAAATTTCTACATTACTTAAAACCAATAAAATAATATTTTTGGTGGCCATTTGTGTCCTCAAATTAACACCTGCCATCAATTCAGTCTTGAAATGTGACAGTATGGCACAAAACAGTTCATTTTCAAGATCATTTTTAAAATTCCAAGTTGTTAAATTTTTAAACAGAATTTCTGCAAAGCAAGATCACACCACTTAACCAGAATATCAGAGACCCTGTTCTATTTGGACAAAGCCCTTCCCTTGGGATTTCTCTTAAGAATATTCACTGGGCAAATGAATAACCATTTAAATCTTTGTACTTTTAAAATTTACTCTACTTTTTCTGGGTTACACTTCTAGGAAATAGGATGAAGTATTTTCTGAAAGCACAGAAGTTTACTTTTCCTACCAATCTTGAAAACTCTCTAAATTAAGAAAGTACCCTTAATTTATTATTCTATTCATAGTCTATTATTTATTTATTTATATTTTTTTGACAGGCAGAGTGGACAGTGAGAGGGAGAGAGAGAGAGAAAGGTCTTTCTTTGCCGTTGGTTCACCCTCCAATGGCTGCCACTGCCAGTGCGCTGCGGCCGGCGCACCGCGCTGATCCGATGGCAGGAGCCAGGTGCCAGGTGCTTCTCCTGGTCTCCCATGGGGTGCAGGGCCCAAGTACTTGGGCCATCCTCCACTGCACTCCCTGGCCACAGCAGAGAACTGGCCTGGAAGAGGGGCAACCGGGACAGAATCCAGCGCCCCGACCGGGACTAGAACCCGGTGTGCCGGCGCCGCAAGGCGAAGGATTAGCCTAGTGAGCTGCAGCACCGGCTATATTCTATTTAAAACATTGGGCTATTTTATGAAGATTTCCAATTTAGCATATTAAAAAACAAGGCAGAGAACAAAATTATATTGCATTTATCACCCCAGGGAGTGATTCCATTCCTGTAAGCAAAGCTCACAGTTTTCAACAAGCTGTAACTGACATCAGTTTAAAATACTATCATGCAGTTTCCTTCCAAAAAAAGAAGGGGGGGAGGGGTGCGAATCAGAGAAGAGGAGAAAAGAGAAGGGAAAATAAGATTAGATGGTTGACTTTCCCAGGGATTCTGTTCCTACTCTGGTGCACAGCACCACTAGCTAAGTTGAGCAAAATGAGCACATGTGAAATGACTTAGATGGCAGGCTGAAATTCAGACCTAAGACAAGAAAACAGGGAGGCATGAGTCACCGTATCTAAGGCATTTTCTGAGTATTCCTGATGCCTTACCAAAGAAATGGAAAATGATATTATTTTCAATGCCAATCACTGGTAAGTCAAACTCTGTTGAATATCACCTTTTGTAAGTTTCTATGTTTAATAAATATCTACTGCAAAAATGAGAGAGAAATGGTTAAATCATTTCTGAAAACAATAATTTGCCTGTGTATACAAAGACCAATAAGAACATAGGGCATAGTAAGGAATGCCTGCTTCATTTTCTTTTACAATTATTTTTGTGGCTAATTAAAATAAATTCTGTGTGCTAATCTGTTTTTACTTTTCAATCTAAGGTTTACTTAAGCATTTTATGAGTATTAGGAAGAACCTCAAAAGAAATTTATTTCACTAAAATTTTGACTATGTTACAAAAATACATAGCCAGTGGTAAGTCAGTAAATCTGTAATAACATTTAGACCTCTAAAATTACTGTACATTTCATATCCTATTTTTAACTGGGGGGATGGAATGTACAATTAAGTGTACAGCTGGGATTTCATTTACTTTAAAAAAAAATCTTGCTGATGTTTTAACGGTCAGAAGTTTTTTTTAAGTCATACTGGCAAGTAATTATCTTTTCATGTCTAAATATAATTCTCAACCAGCTCCTCTATTAAATCAATACAAGGAAGCACTTCTGTATTATCCTGGCCTTAGTGCAAGTTTTTCTTTTTAGCTGTTGAATACAGTTAAGAATCCATTTTTGAAATACAGCTGTCTACAGATTTAAAGTACCTAAACTGAATGCAGAGAGAATTCATTGGCATATCATTATATTTTTTGACTTAAAAATTCCTTTAAGTCTCTTACAAACATGTGAAGAACGACATATACTTTGCTAAACACCATGACAATGATAAAAAAACTACTGATCACTCACAAAAAATTTTATAGCAAAAAAAAAAAAGTAAATTCAAGATGCAAAAAACAAGGAGAGCTTATTTTTAAAGAAAATTTTAGATAACAGTGCTTCAAATTCTCAAGGAAATGAAAATAAACAAGAAGGGCATAAAAAAATAACGCAATAAAATGAAATTAAAAGAATGCCTGGAGATTTAAGAGGGAAAAAATTGAAAAGAAAATAATACTTGCATAGAACCAACATAAGCATCAGAAACAAGAAGGAACAGAAGCATTGGCGACAAGTTAGCCACTGATCTGAAGGCAGATTTAAAAAATCATGCACAGTAGAGAGGATAGCTAAACACGTCTAGAGAGAAAAAAGACACATATAAAGTAACAGAGAGCTAACAGGAACAACTGGTATCCCCAAAGTACTGAACTTTTAAAAATCAGGAATCATAAAAGAAAATTTCTTGAAGTAGAGAAAGAACCAAAAATACATATGAAAAAAAGCTCAGTATTTTCAGAGGGAAAAACCTGTGAAAATGATCAAGACCAAGATATATTCTGTTGAATTTATTTATTTCAGTGACAAGGAAAAAATTACTAGCTCCTGCTACATTCATGCAGAAGCAACAAGGCTTCTACAAGGAGAAAAAAAAATCAGGACTAACAGTTGTATTCAGTAACATTCTAGGGAAAAAAATGTAGATTTTTTTGAGGATAGGAAAAGAATATGTAATACAATCATTCTGTACATAGTCAAGTGGCCATTCTTATTCAAAAGCAACAGAAAGGCATGTGTAATGTCCTTACATGGAATAATACAAATAATAATTTGTAGAAAAATCAAATTGAGAATAAGGTTCAATGAACATTCTTAAAGTCCCCTCCTAACATCCCAGGGGCTACAATACAACAGCAAAGACCTAAAATCACAACTCTCATGGATCATTCTAGGGAAGAAGGACAAACAGATAAATATATACATAAATCAAGTATCAGGCAGCCACATGTCCTAGGCAAAGATCTAAAATAACAGGGGCTTGGGTGGCTATTTAAGGTGGTCTCTCTTAGGACACGATGTTTAAGCTGTGAAGTGAATGACCAGGAGCCTTCTGAGCAAAGCTCATGAAAAACAGCACTTCAGGCAAACTGAAAGGATTAGTTTCATACTGAGCTGTTTTTAAATAAAAAGAAAATACAGCACATCATGAAGGGCTTTTCATAATTAAGGCTGAAAGTCTGAATGTGATTCTAAATGGACTGGGAAGCTCAACAGAGGATTTAAGCAGCAGAGAGCATGACCTGCTTTGTTTTAAAAGGTTCACTCCAGGGCTTTATGGAAACAAGATGGTAGGAAATGGGAGGTGTAGGCGGGGAAACAGGGAGACCAGGAGGGTGGAGATGGCAAGAAAAAGAAAGAGATGGATTCCCGGTATGCTTTGGAGGTGAAGCTGAAGGAATGTGCTGACAGACTGACTCTGTCAACTAAAAGAAGAAATCATGGGTAATGCCCAGATTTTTGGCTTGGCTAACTGCTCATCAAATGTGGTAAGGCAGAAGGAAGAGCAGGTTTGGGAAGACAAGTCAATCTGTGGATTCAAATTATATTATTATGAAGATGCTGCTTGGGAAGCCCACATCCCATACTGACCTACCTAAGTTTGAGTTCTGGCTCTGGTCCCAAATCCAGCTTCCTGCTAATATGCACCCTGAGAGATACTAGGTTCAAGTACTCGGGTTCCTGCCACTCACTGAGTTCTGGGCTGCAGACTTCAGTCTGGCTCAGCCTCAGCTACTGTAGGCTATTGGGAAGTGAACCAGCAGAATGAAGATCTCCCTCTGTCCTCCAAATTAAAAAAAAAAAAAATTATACTATTCCTAATACTTATAGGAAAATCTATTTGATATCATTCATCTTTTGATACTGGACACAAAATAAGTAAGAAGGCATAAAAAGACCAATAGTGGGCACTGAATCCATTTATCATAAAACTAAGTCTAGGGGGCCGGTGTTGTGGTGTGGCAGGTTAAGTCTCTGCCTGTGATGCCAGCATTCCATATGGGCGCTAGTTCAAGACCTGGCTGCTCTATGTCCGATCCAGCTCCCTGCTCATGTGCCTGGGAAAGCAGCAGAGGATGGCCCAAATCCTTGGGCCCCTGCATCCAGGTGGGAGATCTGGAAGAAGCTCCTGGCTCCTGGCTCCTGGCTTCAGAAAGGCGCAGCTCTGGCCATCGTGGCCATCTGGAGAGTGAACCAGTGGATGGAAGACTTCTCCCTCTCTCTCTGCCTCTGCCTCTCTGTAACTCTGCTGTTCAAATAAATAATTCTGCAAGAAAAAAATGTTTCTAGGGCTACTACAAATTTGCATTTACAAAATAGTTGATAAAAATATTCCTCTGGACTGTGCAAGTAGGCAGAGACACTGATAAGATATGGTGTATGATGTTAATCAGACTCAGCTTCTTTCTCTGCCACTTCATTGGAGGCTGGCCTCTCCTCATTTTTAGATTCTCCACTTTCTTCAGGCAAATCTTCAGTTTCTTGGTGAGACACCTTGGCCAGTTTTCCCTCTCTCCTTTCTTCCCTTTTGTTTGCACTTTATTGTCCAAAGACTTATCCTTCCTAGCTGTCTTTTCTGGCTTTGTTTCAGCTCAGGCAGGAGCAGGCTTAGCCAACAATCTTGCCAATCCCCTTTTAGGCCCTTCCTCGCTACCCCTTTGGCCAAGCTGACCTTGATCTTGGGTATCTTAGTGGCAGGGAGGGCGCTAGCTGGGTGTCTACTGGCCACGTGCATTTATGAAGCTGAGTCAACAGGCTGGTGCCTCTGGGGCAGTTTAACCATTACTCAATCTTTAGTTATGAGTAACCTCTACTAACATAAAATCAGTAGGTTTTACAAACAAGGTAATAAGAAATTCTATCCTTTCAAAGGCTCTTAGGAATGCAACACTTAATCCTTATATGTTAAGTAATATCATATACATGATACATTTTTCTTTTTTGACAGAATTGCCTTCGTATATTGTTCTAATAATATACAGCTTACTGACAAGTTAAAATTGCAGGATTTAAAAAATTAATTAATTCAAGATATGTATGATAACTAAAAGTCATATCCTCAAGTCAAATAAGTACAACTGTGTTTTTCAAACCCAGTGCACACTGAAGGCAGAAAAAGAATAAACACCTTTGTCTCCTCTGAGATCCAGCCCAGCATCTGGACTACAGCCACCCCCTGAACTCCCCAAGGAGAGGCACATGTGTGTATGATTTTGTTATAGTCCCTTCTATTTGTGTCAGTGACATTCTGGAGATCATTATATACACACTGGTGGAACTTAGTAACAAAACTGTTAAATACTATTATTAACAACTTCTACCTACCAGGAGAAAAAGATACAGTATCATATGTGAAAGGGTTTTATTTTTTAAAAAATGTATTCCAGAAAGAGGGAGGGAGAAACACAGAGTGGGCATGCTCCAATTTACTGGTTCATTCCCCAAAAGCCTGCCTGCAAGGGCTGGAGAATGGAGCTGGGAACTCAATCAAGGTCTCCCTTGGGTTTCAGGAACCCAGTAATTGGAGCTATCTCCCAAGGTCTGCATTAGCAAGAAGCTATAGTTGGGAGCAGGACACAGGTATTGAAACCAGGTGTCTTAACTGCTAGGCCAAAGGCCTGCCCTTGAAAGCTTATTTTTAGTGTTCTAGTACATGCTACCTGAGTAATATCATCTTGCATGTAATGATCTAATTACTGAATTATAAAAACATTTTAACTGCTTAAATTAACAAACTGGCATAATTACAGTCACAAAATTACTCCCCATGTCTTGATATGTGAATCAACAGATGATTCTAAATAGTCACCTACCTGGTCAAAAACTACTACTGGTTTTATTAGAAACTTTCATTCTATCAAAAATCATACAATTATTTCAGGTTTTATACAGTTCAGTTTTCAAAGCAAATTGCTCAGTGTGTTTTCAATCACTGACAGACAGGTGTTAATGAAATATGAAGTTAAGACTGTTATTTATTAAATCTAAATCAACCAGCAAGGGAACAACAAACATACAAAATATTATCCCCAATATTATCTGAATACACCCCCAAAAACCAATGAATATTTTCCTAATCAAAATATCCTGAAATGTTCCTATTATTCTTACAAGAAAATTAGTAGTCAGTCAATGCACCTCCTAATTTTTGAATGTGTACATTTTAAATTGTACTTGGCAACAAAACTGTCACATCAAACTTGCCTTTAATATTCACCTTCCACAGAATTCAACGTAACCAAATTGGAGATATTGTACTGACTTGACAGAACTCATAAAAAGACTTATTTTGGGAAGAAAGGAAACAAGAAAGGAAATATAGAAATTTTTTTTAAGTCTTATGCTTATAAACCATGGAAGAAAGGGTTCAAAATTTGTCTTTAGGATTTTAATACATACCAGGCTCCAGTTTGATGATTTTTACTGCAGCCAACTCTCCTGTATGTACATTTCTGGCCTAAAAGTGAAAATACAAAATTTTTGAAGTTTGTTAACGATACATAAACTACTTAGCACTATGTTAAATGCTCATCAACAATGCTTCTAACAAAGCTAAAATACGCCGGCGCCGCGGCTCACTAGGCTAATCCTCCGCCTAGCGGCGCCGGCACACCGGGTTCTAGTCCCAGTCGGGGCGCCGGATTCTGTCCCGGTTGCCCCTCTTCCAAGCCAGCCCTCTGCTGTGGCCAGGGAGTGCAGTGGAGGATGGCCCAGGTGCTTGGGCCCTGCACCCCATGGGAGACCAGGAAAAGCACCTGGCTCCTGGCTCCTGCCATCGGATCAGCGAGGTGCGCCGGCCGCAGCGCGCCGGCCGCGGCGGCCATTGGAGGGTGAACCAACGGCAAAGGAAGACCTTTCTCTCTGTCTCTCTCTCTCACTGTCCACTCTGCCTGTCAAAAATAAAAAAAAAAAAAAAAAAAAAGCTAAAATACAAAATCTTTGTTTCTAAATAAAAAGTTAGTGTATTCATTTCCTCATTAAAGAAAATATAGAAAAGACATAAAAAGTATAAAAAATTACCTTTAATCCTACCACTTGAAAACAGTTACTGTATAAAATTTTGGCATATATCTTCCTTTTATAAACATTTTGTTAATTTTTTAAATTAAAAAATGCCATAGTTTTTATTTATATTATAAACATAATTATACTGATTGAGGGAAAAACTTTAAAAGTCATCTGTAGCTACACACACAGGGAAAAATAGTTCACCTTTTAGTGTTCCTCTTCCCCACCCCATACGTGCACGTACTTGTGTGTCGAAGAGGATGATACCATCAGAGTCATCTACAGTGAGGATTAGAAATGCTGCTTCATTCTCCACTGACAGAATATGTAATTTATTTCATCAACTCTCTATTGTTAGATATAGCCTAATATTATTTTGCAATTACATAAAGACAAACTTATCTTCATTTTACAACTGTCAAAAGTCTTGATTATTTCCTACAGATTGCTAAAAGAGAAACTATTTGGTATCTAACAAAATCAAGCTGGAGGAATAGGAACTCACTGCTCTGGTCTAGGGGAAGAGAGCTTAAAAAAAAAAAAAGTGGAGAGACTGCAATTTCAGGTAAGCATTAGGGAGAAAACTGCAGAGGAAATGCCACGCAAATTAGAGGGACACTGTGGATCTACGCAGAGGGTGTAGGTGTGCACAACTCAGAACCCCAGCAGCAGCCTCAGGATCAGCTCTGGAGAGTGAGGTGAGACCAGACTGTAGCAGCCCAAGCCACTGGCAATAAAGCTGTGGGAAGAGCCTGACATGAGTATGGCCTGCCAAACTAGAAGAACAAAAGGGGGCATGTTTCTCCCTGACCACCCAGAAATGGTGTCCTGTAACCAGCAGAGAGGGGGTGGGTGCCATTTTGACAACCATCCAAGAGGAAACTCCTAAGTTGGCTTGGAGAATTGATGAGGGGCTGGGTGCTCCTGATTGTGGGAGCCTTGTGTGCTGGGCCTGTGAAACACTGTGGTTGCGTGGGAGGGCACAGGGTGTGGCTGGGTCTTTGGGTAGTTCCTATGGGTGACTCCACATGCTCGGGGCTCCTTGATTCCCTGGTGAGGGTCATTGCTGTGGGATTTGTGCTCACACCAAGGACTGTAGAAATCTTTTGTGTGGTTCTTGTGGCAGTGCAAATGAATACTGTATGCAGTGGGGCTAATGCCCAGACAACGGTCTCCCTGGAGGAGAGGTGAGCGTGAGACTCCACCAACAGAGATGTGATTAAAAAAAAAAAGATTTACTACACCAAACTTGGGTGTCACCTTGGACACTCCCCTCAACCTGGATCACTAAACAGAGCTCCCTAGCTAAACCCAGCACACTGAAATACCACACATTCCACTAAAGCTATAGAGACACAGTTCAAAGATAAAAGCCACCACACGGAAAAAAAACAAAAACCAACAAATATCTCCACAAATGATTAAAAATAAATACAGCAATTCAAGAAACAAGAATAAAGAAGACAACATGATGCCCCAAAAGGAACATAACACTTCAGTTCTAGAATGTGAAGATGAAGGGACTGAAGAAATGCTGGAAATGATTTAAAAAAATGGATTATAGGATTACTTACAAATAATCAGAAGCAAATCCATGAATTAAAGAAATCAATACATGACATGAATGAAAGTTCTTACCAACCATGAAACTGATATTTTTAAAGAGAAATCAAAAGGAAATAATGGAAATGGGGCCAGCGCCATGGCTCAATAGGCTATTCCTCCACCTTACAGCGCCGGCACACTGGGTTCTAGTCCCGGTCGGGGCACCGGATTCTGTCCCGGTTGCCCCACTTCCAGGTCAGCTCTCTACTGTGGCCCAGGAGTGCAGTGGAGGATGGCCCAAGTGCTTGGGCCCTGCACCCACACGGGAGACCAGGAGAAGCACCTGGCTCCTGGCTTTGGATCAGCACGGTGCGCCGGCTGCAGCGCGCCGGCCGTGGGGGTCATTGGAGGGTGAACCAACGGCAAAGGAAGACCTTTCTCTTTTTGTCTCTCTCTCTCACTGTCCACTCTGCCTGTCAAAAATTTTAAAAAAATAAATAAATAAAAAAAAGAAATAATGAAAATGAAGAATTTAATGGATCAAATAAAGAATTTGGTGGAAAGCCTAACAACAGAATCAGTGAGGCAGAAGAATGACTATCTGACTTAGAAAACAGATATCTGGAAATTTTGCAGTCAAACAAACAAAAAAAGAAATTAGAAAACTAAAAAACTGTTGGAGATTTATGGGATACTATTAAATGACCCAATATATGGGTCATAAGAGTTCCTGAAGACATGGAAAGAGACAATGGATTAGAAGGTCTTTTTAGTGAAATAATTACAGGAAACTTCCCTAATTTGGAAAAAGAAAGGGACATGCAAGTACAGGAAGTACATAAAACTTCTAACAGACATGACCAGAAAAAAAATCTTCACCACGACTCACTGTAGTCAAACTCTCCACAATAAAACATAAAGATTCTAAAATGTGCATGAAAGAAATGCCAGATTAGACTCACAGCTGAGTTCTCAACAGAAACCCTACAGGCGAGGAGAGAATGGTGAAATACTTAAGAAGTTTTAAGAGAAAAAAACTGTCAATCCAGAGTACTATACCCTGCAAAGCTCTCGTCTATGAATGAAGGTGAAATAAAGACCTTCCATAATAAACAGAAATTTAAAGAATTTGTCACCACTTGTCTAACCTTACAAAAGATGCTTAAGGATGTGCTGCATACAGAAACACAGAAACACAGTCACCACTATGAAAAAAGGTGAGGCAGAAAACCCCCCAGTGAAAATACAAAGAAAACCCAAAGTAAACAACAGGAATTTTTATGGAAAAATGGCAGGGCAAAGTCATTACGTATCAATAGTCACCTTGAATGTAAATGGCCTCAACTCTCCAGTTAAAAGATACATACTGTCAGAATGGATTAAAAAACAAAACACATTATTTGCTGCCTACAAGAAACATCTCACCAACAAAGACACACACACACACACACACACACACACAGGGAAGGATGGAAAAAGATATTCCATGCTGACAGAAGCCAAAAAAGAGCTGGTGGAGCTATCCTAATACCAGACAAAATAGACTTTAACACAAAAACTGTTATAAGAGACAAAGAAGGGCACTATGTAATGATTAAGGGATCAATTCAACAGGAAGATGTGACTATTATAAATGTACATGCCCCTAATTACAGGGCACCTGGCTTTTTTAAAGAAATGTTAATGGATCTAAAGGGAGACAGACTCCATTACAATAGTAATGGAGGACTTTAATACTCCACTTTCAGCAATCGACAGATCAACCAGACAGAAAATCAGCAAGGAAACAGACTTAATCAACACTATAGATTTAATGGACCTAGTGGATATCTAAAGAACTTTTCATCCTACAGACGCGGAATACACATTTTTTTCACCAATCCATGTAACTTTCTCTACAACAGATCACATGCTAGGCCATAAAGCAAGTCTCAGCAAATTCAACAAAATCAAATCATATCATACATCTTCTTTGACCACAATGGGATGACGTTGGAAATTAACAAAATCTCTAGAATACATGCAAACACATGGAGACTGAACAACACGCTCCTGAATGAACAGTGAGTTATTGAAGAAATCAAAAGAGAAGTTAAAAAATTTATGGAAATGAATAAAGACAATACAACATATCAAAATTCATACGATACAGCAAAAGCAGTGTTTAAGAGGAAAGATTATAGCAACTGGTACCTACATCAAGAAATTAGAAAGGTACCAAATAAATGCGCTACCAATGCATTTCAAGGACCTAGAAAAACAACAGCAAACCAAACCCAAAACCAGTAGGAGAAAAGAAATAATTAAAATTAGAGAAGAAATCAACAAAAATGAAATAAAAAATATGAAAGATCAAAATGAAGAGCTGTTTTTTTGAAAAAATAAACAAAATTGACACACCTTTGGCCTAACTAACCAAAAAAGGGAAAGACCCAAATCAGTAAAATTAGAGATGAAAAGGGAAATGCAACAACAGTCACCACAAAAATAAAAAGAACCATCAGAAATTACTACAAAGGGCTGTATGCCAACAACTCAGGACACTTAGAAGAAATGGATAGATTCCTGGACACATCCAACCTAACTAAATTGAGTCACGAACACACACAAAAAAACTAAACAGATCTATAACCAAGGTGGAAATTGAATCAGATACAGACACTCCCAGCAAAGAAAATCCCAGGACCAGATGGCTTCACTGCTGAATTCTACCAGACATTTAAAGAAGAACTGACTACAATTCTTCTCAAGCTATTAAAAACAACTGAAAGGGAGGGAATCCTCCCAAACTGCTTCTATTAAAGCAAGCATCACCTTAATTCATAAAGCTGAAAAAATGCAACAGAGAAAGAGAACTACAGACCAATTTCTCTGATGAACATATACTCAAAAATTCTCAACAACATTCTAGCCAATCAAATCCAACAACACATCAGAAAGCTCATTCTCCTGGACCAAGTGGGATTTACCCCTGGTATGCTGGGATGGTTCAACATTCGAAATCAATCAATGTGATACATGACATCAACAAACTGAAGAATAAAAACCATATGATTATCTCCATAGATGCAGTGAAAGCATCTGATAAAATACAACACCTTTTCACGATGAAAACTCTAAGCAAACTGAGTATAGAAGGAACATTCCTAAACACAATCAAGGTAATTTATGACAAACCCATGGCTAGCGTCCTATTGAATGAGGAAAAGTTGGAAGCATTCTCATTGAGATCCAGAACCAGACAAGGATGCCCACTCCTACCACTGCTATTCAAGATAATCCTAGAAGTTTCAGCCAGAGCCATTAGGCAAGAAAAAGAAATCATAGGACAAAAATTGGGAAGGAAGAAGTCAAACTATCTCAATTTGCAGATGACATGATTCTACATACAGGGGATCCAAAAAACTCCACTAAGATACCACTGCAACTCATAAAAGAGTCTGATAAAGTGGCAGGATATAAAAATCAACACACAAGAATCAACAGCCTTGTAAACATAATGTCACAGCTGAGAAAGAACTTCTAAGATGAATCCCATTCATAATAGTTACCAAAAAAATCAAATGCCTTGGAATGAATTTAACCAAGGACACCAAAGATTTCTATGAGAATTATAAAACATTAAAGAAAGAAATAGAAGACATGAAAAAAAATAGAAAAATCTTCCATGTTCAAGGATTGGAAGAATCAATATCATCAAAATGTCCGTATTTCCAAAGGCAGTTTACAGATTAAATGTGATACCAATCAAAATTCCAAGGACATTCTTTTCAGATACAGAAAAATGATGCTGAAATTCAATATATGGAAACACAGGAGGCCTCAAATAGCTAAAGCAATCTTAAACGACAAAAACAAAGCCAGAGGCATCACAATACTAGATTTTAAGGCATACTATGGGGCAGTTATAATCAAAACAGCCTGGTATTGGTACAAAAACAGATGGATAGAGCAATGGGACAGAACAGAAACTTCAGAAATCAACCCACACATCTACAGCCAACTTATCTTTGCCAAATGAGCTAAAATCCATCCCTGGAACAAGGACAGTCTCTTCAACAAATGGTGCTGAAAAAACTGGATCTCCATATGCAAGTATGAAGATGCATATTTTATACCTTACACAAAAATCCACTCAAAATGGATTAAAGACCTATATCTATGACTTGATACCATCAAATTATTAGAGAACACTGGGGAAACCCTGGAAGACATTGGCATAGGCAAAGAGTTATTGTAAAAGACCTCAGAGACACAATCAAAGCCAAAATTGACAAATGGGATGACATCAAATTGAGAAGCTTCTGCACTGCAAAGGAAACAGTGAGCAAAGTGAAGCAGTAACTGACAGAATGGGAGAAATTATCTGCAAACTATGCAACTGATAAATAATAACCAGAATCTATAAAGAGCTCAAGAAACTCAACAACAAACAACCCAGTTGAGAAATGAGCAAAGGACTTAAATAGGTATTTTTCAAAAGAGGAAATTCAAATGGCCAATAGACACATGAAAAAATGCTCAAGATCACTAGCCATCAGGGAAATGCAAATCAAAGCCACAATGAGGTTTCGCCTCATGCCCATTAGAATGGCTTTCATACATTAATCAAGAAAGAACAAATGCTGGCAAGGATGTGTGGAAAAAGGTACCTTAATCCACTCTTGGTGGTAATGTAAACTGGTACAGCCTCTGTGGAAGACATTATGGAGATACCTCAGAAATCTGAATATAGATATACCACAAGATTCAGCCATCCTACACCTGGGAATTTATCCAAGGGAAATGAAATCAGCATATGAAAGAGTTATCTGCACCTCTATGTTTATTGCAGCTCAATCCACAATAACTAAGATACAAAATCAACCCAAACGTCCACCAACTGAAGACTGGGTAAAGAAATTATGGGATATGTACACCATGAAATACTACACAGTGGTTTAAAAAAGAAAAAGAATTCCAAAAAAAAAAAAAAAAAAAAAGAGTTCCTATCATTTACAACAAAATGGATGAAACTGGCAAACATCATCTTTGGGGAGTAAGCCAACAGATGGAAGATCTCCCCCCCTCCCCCCGCCACTCCTCCTGTAACTCTACCTTTCCAATAAATAAAATCTTAAAAAATCACTGTGCGACTGGCACTGCAGCACAGTGGGTTAGCCACCACCTGTAGCACCAGCATCCCATATGGATGCTGGTTTGTGTTCTGGCTGCTCTACTTCTGATCCAGTTCCCTGCCAAGGTGCCTGGGAAAGCAGCAGAAGATGGCCCAAGTCCCTGGGCCATTGTCACCTAGGAGATGTGACTGAAGCTCCTGGCTTTGGCCATGGAGCTGAGTTCATTTGGTAAGTCACTCAGCAGATGGAAGATCTCTCTCTCTCTCTAATTCTGTCTTACAAATAAATAAATCTTTAAAAAATAATTTCATATATTCTAGCACATTCTATTTTATCAGTATGGCAATCTAGACATATAATTATTCGGTCAAAATATATCTGAATTTTAAATGGATATATTGCCATACTGCTATAAAAATTGTGCCAATTTATATACTCATCATCTTTGGATATTAAATCTCTGTCCACCCACCAAGATCAACTATAAATATAAATCTTATATTTTAAAAATTATGTACCTTCTCTATGCTATAATTTTCAGTGGTTATAACAGTCTATGTAACCATCCTCCTTTATTGCTGGACATTGAGGATGTTGCACATAGTCATCTCATTAATCAAGGTCATTTTCTAAGATAGGGAATTACTAGGCCAAAGGGTGCAAACAGCAGCACTTAAAGGCTGGGACACACATTGTTGAAGCAGTCTAACATCATGGTACATTACACTCTCATTGTTAATGTAAGCACTCACTTTCATGGTACTCAGAGACACACCATATGGGAAATGCAATTTAATAATCTATTTTTAGTTACTATATTGGATTCAAAAGACAACTTACATACTTTCCATAAATATAAGGAATAAATGATAAGGAAAAAAATGACTGTAGTAATTTGCTGGATTAAATCACGTTACCAGAGAAAAGGGAATACAAGAATAACCAAGAATGTAGGGAAGTCAGCCTTAAAACAGACGCTTAGAAATGACAGAGTATGTGGAAAAAAACAGAGAATACAATGGGGGAGATGGACACAGAGGGAAAGACAGAAGCAGGAAGATAGAAAAGACTTCATCCAGCAGCACTTTCAACTATTTTGTGATAAGAAATTCCCACTAACCTCATTGACTGCATTGTGAACACAGTTAGAAGGAGTTAGGAAGAGAACATAATTTTAACTCTCTGCACCCATGGGAACCTATCCTCCAACCATGAATACACTGAGAAAACAAAGGTGTGCCAGCAGCCTGACACCATTCCTACCTTCTTCCGTTTCTTATCCTAGGACACGAGAAGTGTTTGTAAAGCATCAGGTCTTGTCTAGTCTCGGGTTACAGAAATGTATGTACCTAATGATTTAGGCAGTCCACTGCTCAGTAATGCACGTGCCAATGAGCCTCAGGTACAGAAAACATGCCAAGAGGTTATGGAATAAGCTGTGACAACTGACCTCCTGGAGATGTTGTTTGGTGGTTATAAAATGTGTGATAGAAGTCAAATTCCATAATATTAATTATAATGTTTCATAGTTTTAGGAAACTTCATATACATTATTTAATTCCATTAATTTCTAAAGATGTATTTATTTATTTATTTTAAAGGCAGAGTTACAGAGAGGCAGAGAGAGAGAGAAAGAGAGGTTTTCCATCCGCTATTCACTCCCCAAATGGCTGCCCCGGCCAAAAGGGGCCCATCTGAAGCCAGGAGCTTCTTCTAGGTCTGCCTCGAGGGCACAGGGGGCCAAGGACTTGGGCCATCTCCCACTCCTTTCTAAGGCCATAGCAGAGGGCTAGATCGGAAGAGGAGCAGCCACTGGCACTGCAGGCAGCAGCTGCACCCGCTATGCCACAGTGCAGACCCCAATTCCTTTTATTTAGGTGCAGAAAGACTTTGCTCTAAAGTCAAATGAATTGCCCATGGCCATTCGGCAAGCTGGTACAAGAGTCAAAGTCTGATAAAGTATCATTGCTCCTTTACAGAACACGAAAATTATTAAAGAAAGTAACTCAAGTGCATATTTTTTGTTTGTCTTTATTATAATTTATTTGAAGGCAGCAAGAGAGAGAGAAAGAGAGAGATGGGGAGGGAGAAAGAGAGTCAGAGAGTGACAGAGAAATCTCCCATCTGCAGCCCCACGACCCTAACAACCACAACAGCCAAGGCTGGGCAAGGTTAAAACTAAGAATTGGGAACAAATGAGTGGCAGCAAGTCAAGTACTTGAACCATCACCTGGCGCCTCCCAAGGTATGCACCAGCAGGAAGCTGGAATGGCAAGAGGAACTCAGGCGCTCATATACAGGACCTGGGCATCACAAGTGGTTGCTGAACACTGCACCAAATGCCCACGTCTATAGACAAGTATTGATTGCATAGTATTTAACAGATCTCAAAAGTTAACTTACGATGAAATAATTTAATGTGAAAAATGATTAATCTAAAAGTTATTTCCTATGGTGATCTGCAAAATAAAAGAATGAGAACTATTTCGCATATAAAACCTTAAATAATCTTAGAGCTGAAAGATTTACGAATGAGAGCTGTTGGCAGCACAAGAAAATAACAACAGTTGACAGCTGAACCATGTAGGTTTTAAATTTTCAGGGAAGGAATAAAACGTTTAATTCATATGACAATAACTGATACTAATATCTACAACAATAAAATACCTTCAGGGTATTCACTATTCAGTTTTCCAAGCCAAACAGGTATTAGGGTAAAGCATTCTGCTATTTACTGGAAATAAAAATAAAAAAGAGTCTATACCTCCCAATCACAGATTATCAAGTGCCAACAACAACAACAAAAAATGTAATAGGCTTCTTTGAGAGTCTGGAACAATCAGTTCTTGTTTCAGTAAGATGGATCAGAAGCTTATCACCTGGTCTCCAGTTTGCAAACGCTGTGCTCAATCTGGTACAATGTTCTTCCTCTGCTCCCTGCCCTCTCCCCAGCAGCCTAGAAGTGTCCTTCAGGATTCACTCTGCTTGTCACCTACTACAGGAAGTCTCACCTGGTATCTCAAGGTTGGGTTAATATACGTTACCTTAACTCAGGACATGATGATCTGAAAGTCTGTGCCACACAGTAGATGTTCTACAATTTGTTGAATGGAAAATGGTAACACTAAGAAGGCTATTATTCTCTTTACTTAAATCCTCTACAACTACAGAATGTTATGAAATTGACAAAACACTGTTTTTTTTGTTTGTTTTTTTGTTTTTGCCAGGCAGAGTTAGACAGAGAGACAGAGAGTTACAGACAGTGAGAGAGAGACAGAGAGAAAGGTCTTCCTTCCGTTGGTTCATTCCCCTAATGGCCACTACAGCCGGTGCTGCGCCAATCCGAAGCCAGGAGCCGGGTACTTCCTCCCAGTCTCCTACGCGGGTGCAGGGACCCAAGCACTTGGGTCATCCTCCACTGCCCTCCCGGGCCACAGCAGAGAGCTAGACTGGAAGAGGAGCAATCAGGACTAGTACGCAGCGCCCCAACCAGGACTAGAACCCGGGGTGCCGGCACCACAGGTGAAGGATTAGCCTATTGAGCCGCAGCACGAGCCAAAACACTGTTTTAAAAGGTCTTACTTCTTTTCACTTATGTTGATTAATTGTATGTGTGTATTACAGAGAGACAGGGGAGACAGGGAGCCAGAGAGAGAGTTTCTACTCTTTGGTTCACTCCACAAATGGCTGTAAGGGCCAGGGCTGGGCCAGGCCAAAGCCAGAAGCTAAGAACTTCATCTAGGCTTCTCACGTGGATGTCAGGGGCCTAAGCACTTGAACAATCATATGCTGCCACCTAGGCACATTAGCAGGGAGCTGGATTGGAAGTGGAGCAGCCAGGATTCGAACCAGTACTTCTATAAGGGATGGAGGAGTTACAGGCGGCAGCTTAACCCACTGTGCCACAATGCTGAACCCTGTGTTGGTTCATTTGTATTTTTTACTACAATGCACCAAATAAAGCATTTTGGAGAAAAAGTTTTTAAAAAACTAGCAAAAAAGGATTTTGTTGCAAATATATATATACATGTATATATGCATATATATGTGTGTATATATATATCAGCAAAAGATAAGAGCCACCTTCCTTCCTGTTCTCATCTCTCTGAGGTAATTATTGTTAACAGTTTAGAATATACCCACTCATACTTTTAATTAGGCTGTTTTCGAGAACACATGTGCACAGTCTGGTGTTTCTCACAAAGCTAGCCACAGTCTCACCATACGATCCAGCAACAATTCAGCTGAAAACTTTATGTTCACACACACACACACAAACTGCATAAAAACATTTACAGCAGCTTTTTTAGTCATATGCAAAAAACTAGAAGTGATGAAGATTGCTTTCAGTAGGTGAATGGATAAGCAAATGGTGTTATATCCATAAGACAATGTTATGCAGCGATGAAAAGAAATTAATCAAGCTGTGAAAGATACAGAGAGGCCAGCGCTGTGGCGCAGCATTTAATGCCCTGGCCTGAAGCACCGACATCCCATATGGGCGCCGATTCTAGTCTCGGCTGCTCCTCTTCCGATCCAGCTCTCTGCTATGGCCTGGGAAAGCAGTAGAAGATAGCCCAGGTCCTTGGGCCCCTGCGCCCACGTGGGAGAACCAAAAGAAGCTCCTGGCTCCGGATAGGAGGGATCAGTGCAGCTCTGGCTGTTGCGGCCAAGTGGGGAGTGAACCAACGGATGGAAGACCTCTCTCTCTCTCTCTCTGCCTCTCATCTCTCTGTGTAATTCTGACTTTCAAATAAATAAATATTAAAAAAAAAAAAAAGATACAGAGGAAACCTAAACATGTAGTTAGGTCAAAGGAGCCAGTGTGGAAAGGCTGTACTACAGAATTCTGGGAAAGGTAGAACTACAGAGACAGCAAAAAGAGCAATGTTTGCCAGGGAATGAGGGAGAGGACAGAGAAGGACACCTGGGTGAAGTGCCAGGGGTGCTTATGGCAGGGAAACTGTTCTGTGTGACACTGCAATGATGGATCCAACTCATATGTATTTGTCACACTCATGAACAAAAACAAAGAATAAACCTTAATGTAAACGAGTCTACAGTCAATAATGTTATCAATATTACTTTAAAAATTCCAACATGCACCACACTAATACAAGATGCTACTAAAAGAGGAAGCTGTGCGCAGGGATTAGAAGTGGGTAAATGTGGGGCCAGCACTGTGGCGCATTAGGTTAGTCTTCCGCCTGCAGCGCCGGCATCCCATATGGGCGTTGTTTGTAGTCTTGTTTGCTCCTCTTCCAGTCCAGCTCTCTCTGTGGCTTGGGAAGGCAGTAGAAGATGGCCCAAGTGCTTGGGCCCCTGTACCTCCATGGGAGACCAGGAAAGAAGCTCCTGGCCCCTGGCTTCAGATCGGCGCAGCTCCAGCCTTAAAAATTTAAGCTTATTATTTTTTTTTTAATTTTAAAATAATACACATTTTCAGATACTCTGCATCAATGTTGATGATGCACAAGCTTCAACACAAATGTATTGTGCTTCAACAGAGCCAAAATGAAGACACATGGGTTTGTTTTAGATCCTCTGAGGGGTTCAAAAAGAAATCTATCACAGAGAATTTGAACAATCACAAAATCACATCAAATAATGATGGGATCTTTAAATTCTCCACTACCACACAGAAGCAAAAACATATTATATTGAATTACAGAAAATAAAAGAGTATAAAGTATAACTCCCACTTCTAGGGATAGTAAATATCAGTCTCCATTTTGACAACATCTTTCTGTTCTCTTCAATGAAGAATCCATGGCCAGATGTTTGTGTTCTGTAATTTTCCAGCTGATTTTTAAAACAGAAAGCAGTACCAGGCTCTTTTATAATGAAAGGCAAAGAGGCTTTCAGAAAAAAAAAAAAAAAAAAAAAAAAAAGTCTTCTAAACAGAGACTTCACAGATTCCATTTACTAAAGGGATCTTTCAGATTTTTTTTTTTTTGACAGGCAGAGTGGACAGTGAGAGAGAGAGACAGAGAGAAAGGTCTTCCTTTGCCGTTGGTTCACCCTCCAATGGCCGCCGCGGCCGGCGCGCTGCGGCCGGCGCACCGCGCTGATCCGATGGCAGGAGCCAGGTGCTTCTCCTGGTCTCCCATGGGGTGCAGGGCCCAAGCACCTGGGCCATCCTCCACTGCGCTCCCTGGCCACAGCAGAGAGCTGGCCTGGAAGAGGGGCAACCGGGACAGAATCCGGCGCCCCAACTGGGACTAGAACTCGGTGTGCCGGCGCCGCTAGGCGGAGGATTAGCCTAGTGAGCCGCGGCGCCGGCCTCAGAAATTTAACTATACAATTTCACACTACAATCCGTAAGAATTTTGCTCTGGTTTTTGAAATGCAACATTTCTCTCACCTAAGTTAAATGTATTTTCAGAACTTTTCTGTTTTTAAAATGTAAGAGCTTACAGATCCTGCAATACAATTACAAAAGGAACTTACTGAAGAATCTTAACACCTCTCTAAAAATGATTTATTTTTCATTATTACTCATTTTTCTAAGTTACTGGTAAATATGAATATTCATACTTAAAACTAGACAACTCACAGAAATCTAATAAAATATTAGTACAGTTGTGTGATTTTTTAAAAAGATTTATTTATTTATGTTAAAGTCAGAGTTACACAGAGAGAAGGAGAGGCAGAGAGAGAGAGAGGGCTTCCATCCACTGGTTCACTCTCCAGTTGGCCGCAATGGCCAGAGCAGCGCCAATCCAAAGCCAGGAGTCAGGAGCTTCCTCTGGGTCTCCCACGTGAGGTGCAGGGGCCCAAGGACCTGGGCCATATTCTACTGCTTTCCCAGGCCATAGCAGAGACTGGGATTGGAAATGGAGCAGCTTGGACCTGAACAGGCACCCATATGGGATGCTGGCACTGCAGGCAGCGGCTTTACCCACTACACCACAACACCAGCCCGTACAGTTGTGTATTGTAATAAACTCTTATTAATAAGAAATTAATTCTATCAAGTGGAAAAAAATAAGTGGTATCAATATCATTGTAAAATCCACAAAAGAATCTTTCTAGTTAAATTCAGTTTCTATTCTCATTACCAATGTATTTCTCTTTCATCTCTTAATTCACATTTTCTTATTCAAGTTACTACCACAAAAAAATTTTAACTCAAACCCTCCTGTCTTTTATATTTAAGAGAAAAGTCATGCTTAAATTTTACTTTTATAAGATAAAAAATTTAAAATGTTGATAATTAAGTGTTTCCTATTTCAATATTATTATTAAGTTGCCAATTCTGTAAGCTCTGAACTTTCCCACATGCTCTAAGATTTTTAATGGAACAAAAATGATTAAAGGAAAAGTTTAAATATTTCACCTGTAAGTTTTCAACATAGAACTGGAAGGTAAGACTCAATGGTAGTCATGAAGATAGAAGAGAAATTTTCAAATCTGGGGGGAAAAGCAATCAGTAAATAAGGACAGTTATCTAAAGACTATGGCAAGGGTCACTGCTGTGGTACAGTGGGTTAAGCTGCTAGTTGCAATACCTGAATCCCATATCTGAGTTCAGGTTTCAGTCCAGACAGTTCTGCTTTCAATTCAGCTTCTTGCTAATGCACCTGAGAGGGCAGCCGAAGATGGTCCAGGTACTTGGGCCCTTGCCATCCACCTTTGATACCTGGATTTAGTTCTGGGTTCCCAGCTTTGCCCTGGTCCCGATGTGGCTCTTTCTGGCATCTGAGGAGTGAATCAGTGGACCAAAGATGTGCCTCCCTTTCCTATCCCTTTCTGTCACTTTTTAAATCTTGAATCTTTTTAAAGAAATTAATAAAGACTATGGCAGGAAGCACCTGTTTAGCTTAATGGTTAAGATGTTCACATCTCACATGAGGGTGCTGGGGTCTGATTCTTCGTTACAGCTCCTGACTGTAGCTTCTTGCTAATGTAGAAACTCGAAGGAAGGGGAGAGAATGCCTTCAAGGAAGTGAATTTTTGCTACAGGTGTGGGAGGCTCAGGTTGCATTCCCAGCCATAGCCCAGCCCCAGCCATTGCAGACATCTGGGGATGGGATGCTGTGTCTCTGACTCATACACATAAAATTTAAGAACCACGACAACCAAATCACTCACCTTCAAGATAAATGAAACAGCTCATTTTCTACTTCACTCTTCTTCACCTTATGCTCCTCTTCACCTTAGCTTTCTTTCTGCTACTTTTTAAGGTCACAAAACGTTTCCATGAAGCCAACTGACTGTTTCAGTTTTAAGTATGCCCCCTTCTTCCAAAAATATTCTTTAACCAAACAACAAAACCCAGATACTTGGAGATCTAACAAGATTTGTCCAGTGGTCTGTGACTGTCCCTCAGGGTCAGAATCATGCACCTCTGATTCAAGAACACAATCTGCAATACAAACGTAGCAATGCAGCATCTGTAAGGCTTGGAAAAGGTGAAGTGGCTGGTTCTTCCACAAAAGCAGTGGACAACTTTATACACGATTCTTTACAGACGCTATTCCTAATTGGATAATTCACTCAACAAATATTACCAAATTCTCTATGTCAGACACTGCTGCTGGTGCTGGAGATGCAATCAAACAAAAACATAAACGCAGTTCCTGTTTTCAGGGAGTTTTTACCAGCTGGAGAGATAGAGAAATGAATAGTAAGTAAAATATAGTATGGGAATTGCTCTCAAAGGTGACAGACATCCAGGCAAGTTCTGGGTCAAGTCAAAGAAAACCGGAAGGTTTCCAGAAAAAAGTAAACCTAAACTGAGACCTAAAAGACTTTTCTGGGGTGCGGTGGGGTGGTTACAAAGGGTAGGGGTTATAAGGGATTACGGTTGGCAGAATTCCAAGCCAAGGTGTAAAGATCAGAGAAAACACAGGCAGCTCAAGAAGTAACATTATTCTATATGAAGGGAACCGAGGCTCCTGGCTTCGGCCTGACCCAGCCCTGGCTGTTGCAGCCATGTGGGGAGTGAATCAGAAGATGGAAGAACTCTGTCTCTCGCTCTCTTTAATTGATTCTCCAAATAAATCAATAAACATTTTTTTTTTTTAATTTGAGAAAAGAGTCTTTGTTTTTCTTTTTAAAAAGATCCTCCAACCACCCAACCACTGGTTCAATCCTCAAATGCCCAAAACAGCCAGGGGTGGCCCAGGCACAAACCAGGAGAGACCCAGGAACCTTAGCTATCACCTGCAGCTTCCCATGGTGTGCACTGTCAGTAACCTAGATCAGAAGCAAAGCTGGTCCTTTAACCTAGAGACTCTGAAATGGGATGTGGGCACGCCACGCAGCAACTTAACCACTTCGCTAAACACTAGCCCCTATCTTCATCACCTCCTATCATCTTATAGATTTCATACTAATCTCTGTCACCTCCCTTATTCTTTTACGACTTCAGGACCCCTGGCTTAGTTTCCCCTCTACCCCTTTTCTTTTGATTTTTAAAGGCAGAGTTAGAAAGAGAGAAGGAGAGACAGGGAGATCTTCCATCTGCTGTTTTACTTCGCAGATGGCTACAATGGCCAGGGACAGACCAGGCCAAAGCCAGATGCCAAGAGCTTCATCTGGGTCTCCCACATGGGTGCAGAGGCCCAAGGACTTGGGCCATCTTCCTCTGCACTCAAGCAATTTTCCCACCTTGACAACTAAGTTCTTTAATTTTTGTATAGCAAGTTATTTCTATGCTGATTTCCACACAGTTACACAAGTCTGGACAGGTACTCCATCTCATAGGAGGAGGCTGTACTGCAGGGCTTGCCCCATGACCAGGAAGACAAACTCAGACCCTGAAACCAGAATCTATTTCATATCACGTTACAGTTTTCTGTCTAGTCTGTAAGGACATTCATTGTCTCTGAAAAGACTTTTCCCAACCCTTTTCCAATCAGACCAATTTTATCAAAAAGGGAGTTCCATCTAAGGAGACTTAAATTGGACTTAACCACCTGGGGGTTCTAGAAGCAAAGGAAAAGCAGGGAAAGGCTTGAGTTGGGAAGATGTGAATTCTTGACCACTGTGCATACATGGCAACTTTTTTGGAGAATTGGCCTAAATTCAATGAAACTTTAAAACAGCTTAGAAAATTTAAATCTAGAAATTTAAAGAAATAATTAAGGATGTATGAAAAGAATTTGGTTTATGACATTGATCACAGCTCTGCTTATAATAGGGAAATACTAGACAATCTGTAAATACCAGATTAAACATTATACAATAAAATTAATATACAAATATTAATATTTACTGATATGAGAACTGATACATGTTAAATTCAAAAGATACACAGGGGCAACTGCTATGGTGCAAAAAGTTGCCACTTGGGACATCTACATCCCATATGGGAGTTCCTGCTAATGCACACCTGGGAAGGCAGCAGATGATGGCTCAAGCACTCGGTCCCTAACATCCATTTAGGAGATCCAGATGGAATTCCTGGCTCCTGACCACAGGCTGGCCCAACCCCGGCTATTGTGGGCATTTGTGGAGTGAAACATACGTATGAGCTATCTGTCTCTCTCTCTCCTTGTCTCTGTCACTCTGCCTTTCAAAAAAATCTATACATAAAAGATAACATAAAATGTGTATCCATATAGTAAATGCATATGATTATATATGATTGTATGAAGTATCATATACTACAATGTCTTTTTTAAAGCCTGGAAAGATATATTCAACAATGTTAATTTCTTGGTGCAAAAGACTAAAGTAATTTTTTATTTATTCTTATACAATGGTTTTCTAAAATAAACACATTACTTAGAATGTATTTTAAAAGTAAGAAGGGAGATGGCTGGCGCCGCGATTCACTAGGCTAATCCTCCCCCTGCGGCGCCGGCACACCGGGTTCTAGTCCCGGTTGCTCCTCTTCCAGGCCAGCTCTCTGCTGTGGCCCGGGAGTGCAGTGGAGGATGGCCCAAGTGCTTGGGCCCTGCACCCGCATGGGAGACCAGGAGGAAGCATCTGGCTCCTGGTTTCAGATCGGCACAGCACGCCGGCCATACGGCCATTTGGGAGGTGAACCAACAGAAGGAAGACCTTTCTCTCTGTCTCTCTCACTAACTCTGTCAAAAAAAAAAAGTTAAAAAAAATAAGCAGAAAAACAAATGTGATCTATGCCGAGGAAAGGAAGGAAAACATGGCAAAATGAGTGTTACCCAGGAGCCTGTGCTACTGGAAAACAAGTAATAAGAACTTTTTCCAGACAAATAACAGGCAAGGAACCCAAAGATCTCTGCTATGTATTATAATGAAGAGCTACAAAGTTTAAAATACAAAAGTTGCTAATAATTTATGAAAAGTTATGCCTTTTTGAATGTACTAGGTTGAAATTGGGTTCTTCACATTAGGTTCTTCTTGATTTGGTACAGGGTTAAATGGAGGCAAGAGGATAAAGGGTGGCTAAAAAGGGTATGCATGTGTGTGTGACAAGTAACAGACTGGTTCACAAGACACAGGTGGAAGTTATCATCCTTCTCAGATGGATCCTGCTTTTCTTAAATCAGGCAGAACTAGCTAGTGCTGCAGAAGGCAGGCTAATCTGCCTGAAATTATAATTTTGTTTCTTTTTCTTTTGTTTTTCTTTTTGACAGGCAGAGTGGACACAGAGAGAGAGAGACAGAGAGAAAGGTCTTCCTTTGCTGTTGGTTCACCTTCCAATGGCCGCCACGGCTGGCGTGCTGCGGCCGGCGCACCGCGCTGATCCAAAGGCAGGAGCCAGGTGCTTCTCCTGGTCTCCCACCAGATGCAGGGCCCAAGCACTTGGGCCATCCTCCACTGCCTTCCCGGGCCATAGCAGAGAGCTGGCCTGGAAGAGGGGCAACTGGGACAGAATCCGGCACCCCAACCGGGACTAGAACCCGGTGTGCCGGCGCCGCAAGGCGGAGGATTAGCCTATTGAGCCACAGCACCGGCCCATTTTGTTTCTTTTAATTTATAACAGCATTATGGAACTTAACCAACAGGACTCAGTTAATCTGAGCAACAATCATAAATCTGAAGTTCAAACAAAATAAGTATAAGAGGAGGCACGTAAGTAAGGGTGTTTTTTGCTTTTAATATTTGTATGGTAGGGTGGCTAACAGCAAAGTCATCTTGAAGGTGAAGGCAATCATGCCTGGATTCCAAGCAGAAAACATAAGGGTGCGAATAATCACCAGGGCCTAATGAGGTGTCTTTGAGAACTGGTGCTGAGAGCTGAAGTACATATGCATATTCAAATCAGCCCACAAAAGTCCCCATTTCTCAGCAGACCAGTGAGGCTGCCAAGCCCCATCTGACTATAATCTGTACAGTGCTTATAATGTGGTAGGCAGTGTGTAAAGCAGTGAATTTAACGATGCAATCCTGAGGCAGCTTAGGATAACAGAAGAGCAGAAATTGTGCAGTGAAGAGATCTGGATTCATCCTCACAACACAACCTACTAACTAACAGTAACGGCCATGGCAACAGGGGGTTTCTTCTTGGATAAAACAGGGATAGTATAATAATATGTACCTCACCTACCACAAAGGGTTAATGTGAGGAAAAAAAGAATACACTGATTATGAGAGGGTGATGCAAGCATTAGTCACTCTAGTCATTTTAATATGATTTTATTTTCATAAAAATGTTGGAAGGTAGGGGCTAGTATGACTCAGGAATCCAAACACCTCCAAGGATAAACCTGGCTATCAGCCGAGCTTCCCACATCAGCTTCACAAAATCCCATGGGAGATTACAATAGTTAACAGAAACAGTTAGATCAGGCCTAACTTCATCTTGCCATTTTCAGAGTCACCTACCCTCTCTAACTAGTCCCTCACATAATTGGAAAGCAGCAACCTTCTAGTTAATAGTCTAAAGTATACAAATGTTCAAAATAGTCCCACATGGCCAAGGGAAAGTGCCTGTTCCAATTTATCTGATCTTGGATTAAGTTCTCAAATTGACAAAGAAGCTCTGAGAGCGCAAGTGTCACTTGTTAATGGGCTTCATGTTCCTCCTCCTGGTCTTCCATGATCTAAAACCATGATTTAAAGTTCAGAAGTTAAAAATTAAATTAAAAAAAATTTTTTTTTGACAGGCAAGTGGATAGTGAGAGAGAAAGAGACAGAGAGAAAGGTCTTCCTTTGCCGTTGGTTCACCCTCCAATGGCCGCCACGGCCGGCGCACCGTGCTGATCCAATGGCAGGAGCCAGGTGCTTATCCTGGTCTCCCATGGGGTGTAGGGCCCAAGCACCTGGGCCATCCTTCACTGCCTTCCCCGGCCACAGCAGAGAGCTGGCCTGGAAGAGGGGCAACCGGGACAGAATCCGGCGTCCCGACCGGGACTAGAACCTGGTGTGCCGGCGCCGCAAGGCAGAGGATTAGCCTAGTGAGCCGCGGCGCCGGCCTCTTTTTTTTTTTTTTTTTCTGGCTGCTCTACTTTCAATCCAATTCCCTGCTAATGCATCTGGGGAAGCAGAGGAAGATGGTCCAAGTGCTCTGGCTCATGCACCCACGTGGGAGACCCAGAAGAAGTTCCTGGCTTCACACAGGTCCAGCCCTGGCTGTTTGGGGAGTGAACCAGTGGATGGAACATCTCACCCCAACCTTCTTCTATCCGTAACTCTTTCAAATAAATAAAAATTAAATCTTTAAAAAAAAAAAAAAACTGGAAATGATGGTCAAAGTGAAAATGCTGAACCTGTGTTTTAAAAAAATATATAATACAAGATTCATCTTAAGTCCCATATGGCTGTATCCACAAGTCACTTTTTTTCTTTTTTTAAATGGGCATTTGGGGAATAAACCAGTTGATGTCAGAGAAATAAGAAATATCATAAATGCCACCTGGGGCCAGCACTGTGGAGTAGCAGGTAAAGCTGTCGCCTGCAGTGCCAGCATCCCATATAGGCGCCGGTTCAAGACCCGGCTGCTCCACTTCCAATCCAGCTCTCTACTGTGGCCTGGGGAAGCAGTAGAAGATGGCCCAAGCCTTGGGCCAATGCACCCGTGTGGGAGACCGGGAGGAAGCTCCTCCTGGCTCCTGGCTTTGGATAGGCGCATCTCAGAACGTTGCAGCCAATCGAGGAGTGAACCAACCGATGGGAGACTTCTCTCTCTCTGCCTCTCCTTCTCTGTGTAACTCTTTCAAATAAATAAATAACAAAACTTTTTTAAAAAAAATTAGCACCACCTTTGGATTTTAAGCCATTAGGCATCTGAAGAGACTTCATTAACATTTAAAGATCAGAGAATACTGGTGGAGAAAGATAAAGAAGAAAAAGCTACACATTCCTTTGCTGACAAAACAAAGCTTGAAAAATGACATCAAGACTTGGTAACCCAGCCGGCGCCGTGGCTCACTTGGCTAATCCTCTGCCTGTGGCGCCGGCACCCAGGGTTCTAGTCCCGGTTGGTACTAGTCCCGGTTGCTCTTCTTCCAGTCTAGCTCTCTGCTGTGGCCGGGGAGGCCAGTGGAGGATGGCCCAAGTGCTTGGGTTCCCGCACCCGCATGGGAGACCAGGAGGAAGCAGTTGGCTCCTGGCTTCAGATAGGCGCAGCGCCGGCCGTAGCGGCCATTAGGGGAGTGAACCAAAGGAAGGCCTTTCTCTCTGTCTCTCTATAACTCTCTCTCTCTAACTCTCAAGAAAAAAAAAAAAAGATTTGGTAACCTACACACAATTGCTGAACTTAATTACAAATCACAATGACCAATGGTCCTATGCTAGCCAGATATGTAATAACTGCAGTGTTTGTCTTAGTGCTAACACCTGCTCCTAAGCTTACTACAATTCAGCTGTAGATACAGGCTCAAATGATTCAGTAAGAGAAACAATTAATAATTAATATTTAATACTTTCTCTGTATCCACTTGGCTAAATCGCTTGTCTACTGCAAGCCTCAGCTCAAATCTGATATTCTTAGTGAGTCCTATCCCAACCATCCTTATGTAATTCCGCAATCTGCCTCCAGTATCCCTCCCAGGCATTCTTAATACCCCTTAACTAACTTGAGTATTTTTTCTGCATCTTTAATATTTCTAACATATTATACAACTTATTTATTATTTTTATTGTCACTCATGCCCCGCTAGAAGATAAGTTCCAGGACAGCAGGCATCATTGTCCACTTTGTTCACTAAATGCATGCCAATGTCCCAGGACAGTGTCTTATTTATAAAAAGCCTTTTATGTGACATTTGTTGAATGTTAAATACTCCTTTGCACCCCAGCATTCCAGTTCTCCATCCCAGCTCCCCAAAGCTTAATGTGTCCAACACTATGTTCATAGGAACAGCTGGGGCTCGGAATCAATAAATGAGGTTCTCCTTTGGAGAGAAACTTAGTCCCTAACAATCTCATCCTCAGTGTCTGCTGTTAATCTCCTTTCTAAATTCTCAATTCCTCCCAAGTTCCTTGTCTAGATTTCCATCTCTGTGAAATCCCTTCTCTAAACTCAGCAATCCCCTTGGTCACTGGGAATGGTAGCTCCATACTGTAATCACTCAGTCTCAATGAAATGAACAAAACCAGAAACTGGTAGAGAAACATCTTCATGCCTCATCTCTTTTTCCCTCACAGCTAAGCTGCTGTAAGAAGGAGACTACGTACTCTTTACTTCCTTATTTACCTTTTGCACCTCAACACCTCTGCCTTTTTTTTTTTTTTTTTTTTGGACAGGCAGAGTGGACAGTGACACAGAAAGGTTTTCCTTTTGCCGTTGGTTCACCCTCCAATGGCCGCCACGGCTGGCGCGCTGCAGCCGGCGCATCACGCTGATCCGAAGCCAGGAGCCAGGTGCTTTTTCCTGGTCTCCCATGGGGTGCAGGGCCCAAGCACTTGGGCCATCCTCCACTGCACTCCCGGGCCACAGCAGAGAGCTGGCCTGGAAGAGGGGCAACCGGGACAGAATCCGGCGCCCCGACCGGGACTAGAACCGGGTGTGCCGGCGCTGCAAGGTGGAGGATTAGCCTATTGAGCCACGGCGCCGGCCAACACCTCTGCTTTTTTTTAAAAGATGTATTTATTTATTTAAAAGGGGGAGAGAGGGAGAGGGATAGAGAGAGAAATCTATCCACTGGTTCACTCTCCAAATGGCTGTAATGGCTTGGGCTAGGCCAGGCTGAAGCCAAGAGCCTGCACACCATCTGGGTCTCCCATGTGGGTAGCAGGTGCCCAAGTACTTTGGCCACCTTCTGCTGCTTTCCCAGGCACATATGCAGGAAGCTGGATGGGAAGTGGAGCTGCCAGAGGGTGGAGTGGGAAATACTAGTTGACAACTATGTTGCTCACTCCTTCAATATCTATTTATTGAGAACATGCTATGTGCTAGGCACTGTGCTAGGTTAGCTCAGTGGTAAGCACAAGGTCCCTATTCCCATGCAGTTTGAATCTAGCAGCATCTAGTGATGAATGGTAAGCATCATGATAAAAAATGGACAGAAAGCTACGAAAACATCGCAGATACATATGACCAACTCTAAGGGCCTCCCTGAAAATGTTTCAACAGAAACCCCAGGAGAAGTGAAGATGGAAGAGGAAGATAAGAAAAGGAAGGACACTTATCAAGAACTGAAAGCTGCTCAGTATGGGTGGAGTGCAGGGACAGGCAGGGTCTTAAAGGTACGCTATTCTAAGACTTTATACTACAGATGGGAACTAAATGGAGAATAACACAAAACCCCATATTCACATTTTTTGGAAGGACAATCCATGTTCCTCATTGCACTGATAAGAGAGAGGAAAGAGAATGGAGGCAGGAAATAGTACAGATGAGCTCTTTAAACTTTTGGTTCTACCAAGAGAACTTCCTCATACCTTTCTATGTCTTCAGCGACACCTTCACTCTGAGTCTGTCTAATACCCTTCTAAGACTGCGGCCTCTCCTCAGCGCTCCTACAAGCGCTCCTGGGTGATCTCACCTGTGTTTCACAGGCATTACCCATGAAGTGGTGATGACTCCCAAACCTGTATCCCCAGTCCAGAGCTCCATGTCCTACCACCCATCACACACATCCATCTAACCAATGCCTGGCATTCAAAAGCAAACACAAAACCCAGATCGCACAAATCTGCTACTTCCTAACTCTGTTGATACAATCCATGTTGTCATCCAAGCCAGAAATTCTAATGCCATCAATCACCCGCCTCAGGCCCAAACACACTGATTACCAGGTATTTTTGGTTAGCATCTTAATCCGATTCAAACCTATCCCATTCTTTCACCTCCTAGTCTGGTGTCCACACTAGGCTTGCATTAACTGTCATCTGAATTACCCAGTGACCAGTTTCTTCATTGAGTATATAACCTCTCCTGGGCACCATGAGTATTTCCCCCCTAAAGTGTTTCTTCAGTCCACAGGGAAAAGTCCAGATTGTGAGATATAAAGTTCATGATCTGGTCTTTCCTCCCAGAAAATAATCTAAGTTCTTTACCTATGACATCTCTGTTGAGCTTGGTCACAACAACTCTAGAATGCAGATAACAGATTCCTCAAAAGCCATCATGGTTTCTCAAGCCTCCAGGTGCCTGCAGATACTATTCCCACAACCTCAATTATCTTTTCCCACCTTCACCTAGAAAGCATTCCACATTTTTTTTCAAAATCCAGCTGATGCTCCTTCCTCTTTGTTACCCCCCTTCCCCTCCTTTATCCCAATCAAGTCAGAGTTGGGCACTTCTCTTTTCTTTTAATATGGCACTTAACAAATTACAATGGTTTGCCGGTTTTCCTGACTAAATTACGTATTCTTTGTTGGTAGTGTACTTTCTCCTTCTGTGTCTGCACCCCATACAAGAATACACACAACACACAGCACTCAATAAATATTTGCTGAATGAGTGAATGCTTACAGAAGCATTGTCTCCTCACAATGGGAACCTGGGGTACGCTTCAAAATGCCCAGTTATTCCTGGGTTGTGACTCTTCCGCTGAGGGAGAGAAAGGGAGAGCATGCACGGAGGAGGGATTCATTAGGTTGGACCCGCTCATCTACCACCCAGAGGACCCCACTGGAAGTGATAAGACTATAGGACAAAGGTTTGTGCACAAATTATAATGTCATTTATAACTGCAAAAAATTTTTAAATTGGAAATAACATTTAATAGTATGATTAAATGAAGGTTTACTCAATGGATCCTTTAAAGTTGGCATTTTTGAAGAATATTTAACAGTAGATGAAAATGTTAGTAATTCCAACAGAGTAAAAAAAAGAATGTCATGATCCCAGTAATAAATTAAATATAAAGCCATTTGTGGAACATACTGGTTTAAAGCACTTAAGAAAAAAAGCCTGAATTAACTATATTAAATTATAGAGATTTTATCTCTGGGTAACTTTTTATAATTCAGGTTATTTAACAAATATTCACTGAGCATCTACCTGTTTGCCTACTGCGGTGACATGTAAGAGACAGCTATCTGTTCCTGCCCTCTGGAACTAAACATGTCATACTTTCATTACCAACCAGAAAAAAATAGAGGAGGACTGCTCACTATTTATATTCAACAAAAGGTTAAAAAAATTCCTGAAACTTCTCTGGAATCTAGATTGGAAATGATTCTGATACAAATATTTGGATAAGACTGCCCAGAAAGCTTATACTGTTGACTGTGCACTGTATCATGATACTAATTTGTTCTAGATCACTTGTGGACACAACAAGTAACTCCAGATTTCCCCTTCTCATTAGCAAATTTAAAATTTTACAGTAAATAACATTTGCTTAGTTGAAATTTAATCCTTCATTTATCATCCACCACATTCCTTTTCTCTTTTGTATTTCTTTTCCCTCCACCACTTCCTGTTTTCACCCTCAATATTTACTCCATTTGTTTAAGAAAATCTTTACACTGCTCTTCTTCTTTCACAGGGAACAGCAAGTTCAAGACTGAGCTCCCCACTTGAGGATTCACAGCAGACAGGAGCTTCAGAAGGCTCTGCAGTTTTGAAGATTACAAAAATAATCCAGGGGGGCAGTGTTGTGGCATGGCAGCTTTAGAGCTGCCTGCGGTGCCGGCTCCCCAAATGAGTCCCAGTTGCTCCTCTTCCCTATCCAGATCCCCGCTAATGCACCTGGGAAAGACCTGGAAAATGCTCCTGGCTTTGGGGAGTGAACCAGCGGATGGAAGATTTCTAAGTCTGCCTTTTGAATAAATAAATAAAATATGCAAAGTAACTTCAAAAAAGATTGGGGCCGGCGCCCTAGCTCAGTAGGTTAATCCTCCGCCTGCGGCGCCAGCATCCCATATGGGCACTGGGTTCTAGTCCCGGCTGCTCCTCTTCCAGTCTAGCTCTCTGCTGTGGCCCGGGAAGGCAGTAGAAGGTAGCCCAAGTGCTTGGGCCCCTGCGCCCGTGTGGGAGACCCAGAAGCTCCTGGCTCCTGGCTTCAGATTGGCACAGCTCTGGCCTTTGCAGTCATCTGGGGAGTGAACCAATGGAAAGAAGACCTCTCTCTCTGTCTCTCCCTCTCAATGTCTGTAGCTCTACCTCTCAAATAAATAAAATAATTTTAAAAAAACTTTAAAAAATATTAATTCACAACTTCAAAGCTATAGTGCTTTTAAAGTTCCTACTTCATAAGATGCCTCAAGTGTTTTAAAAAAAAGGTGAGAATATTGAGTAGAAGAGTGACTTATTTATCTTCATTATTCTTCACTATAATTATTTCATAAGTTTATATCATAGATTGAAAAATACTTCTAAAATTTACTAGAATTTTCAGGTCTTCAGAAGTAGTAATACAAAGTAAATTTAACTACCCAGAGCTTTACAAATTCAGCACTATAGTCTGTTCCATGTTTTCCGGCAAATTAAGAGGTTTAAACTGACAAAATGCCCTAAGTCTAAGAACACTGATAATAGGCTATGAAACACTTTTTCAGAAATATTTTCCCAGAGACTCAAATAATTGAAACTTGTAATAAAAATACATATGCAGGAATCAAAAAAGGCACTGCTGGAACATACATAGTATTAAATGCTAACTTAGAGGCAGTTATTTGGATTAATGCTTAGGATGCCAGTTAAGACATCTGCTTCCCACAACAAAGAACCTGGGTTCCATACTTGGCTCTGGCTCCAGTTCCTGACTCCAGTTTTCTACTCATGTGGGTCCTGGGAAGCAGTGGTGATGGCTCAAGTAATTGGATTCCTGCCACCCATACTGGGAGATCTGGATCGGATTCTTGGCTCCTGGCTGTGGCTGGCCTAGGCCCTGCCATTGTGGGCATTCAGGAAGTGAACCAGCAGATAGGAACCTCCTCTTAAATTTCAAGTGCTAACTTAGTGTTGTGATATCTAAAGCAAAGGCTCAGAGAATTAGCTGACATAATCACTGATAATTATTCATTCATTCATCAAATTTTGAGAAAGCACTTACTCTGTGCCTGCTATAATTCTAGGTACTATCAGAGACCTGTGAACAAAACAGATAAAAAATGCCTGCCCTCACGAAGCATTTTAGTGGACTGAAATAAATAAGAAGAAATTGAGTAAAACATTGTTAGACGATGATAACTACAAAGAAAAAATGAGTAAGAAAAAATGAAGAGGATGCAAAATAAGAAGGAAAGGAGTGAGCCGTGTAGTTGTCTGGGAAGACACTTTTTCTTTTCTTTTCTTTTTTTTTTTTTTTAAGTTTTATTCACTTATTTGAAAAGCAGAATTACAGAGATGCAGAGGCAGAGGCATAGAGAGGTCTTCCATCTGCTGGTTCACTCCCCCAGAAGGCTACAACGGCTGGAGCTGCACCAATCCAAAGCCAGGAGCTTCTTCCAGGTCTCCTACAAGGGTGCAAGGGCCCAAAGACTTGGGCCATCCTCACTGCTTTCCCAAGCCGTAGCAGGGAGCAGGATCGGAAGTGGAGCAGCCAGGACTCGAACTGGCGCCCACATGGGATGCCGGCACTGCAGGCGGCTGCTTTAGCTGGTATGCCACAGCACCAGCCCCAAGGGAAGACACTTTTTCAATAGAGGAAATATCAGGAACAAAGGCCCCAAGATGGGAAGCTGCTTATTGTATTTAAGGAAAAGCAAGCAGGCCAGTGGGTTAGAGCAGAATGAGGGCAGGGAGGAGCAGAGAAGGGAGAGGTGGAGGGAAGGCCCTTCAGGTAAGGATTTCATGGACAGGCAGGACCGCAACAGGTCGAAATGGGAGGGACTGATTCTGGGTAACTAGAACAAAAGAAAGCAAAGGACGAGGAGACACGGTTGTCTTAAGGATATTTACAAATCCAAGACTGGCCTAGAATGCAGTAAGTATACTCTAAGTGAGAGCACAAATGTGAGGGTAGGGGACTATATATATGTTGGGGTGATGTTGTGAAGGTGGGGTGTAACAAATTAAGTCTCTGACTGTTCAGGAGACCCACAGAGAGACAGAGGGCAGGGAAGCATCAGGATAAGAGGCAGGCATTAACTGCCTCTTCAATACAACCTGTGCTTTCCCTGGTAAGAATAAAACTCTGTTCCAGATAAATTGCTTTAGTTGCTCTATCTATAAAGAAAAAAGGTGGTGGTCTTGAGATCTCTGCAGGGAAAAAGAGTCCTTAAATTTTCTAGTAGTAGGGAGAAAACCATTACTGGAATTGAGACTGCTGTATAACATAATCTAAGCCAGTCTAATGCATGTCGAAACATAAGACAAAGATGACTAAAAAATGGGACTGAGAAGGCAAACAGGAATTTCAGTTTTTAAAGGAACATTCCACAAGCTGAGTAACACATGGATAAACTAGGAATTTAATCAGATCTAGTTTTACATAGAAAGAGAATTCTGTTGGCTACCCATTTTGCATTCAAAGGTGTTCACAGGGAGAGAGCTGGGACTCTGCAGACAAATCAGCAACTTAGCAAGTGGAAGGGTGCTTAGCACAGATAACTCAAATGCCCATTGTTCACATTAAAAAATCTTCCACTGCAGTTCATCTCAGAGAATTAAACAGTGCCAGAGCTATCATAACCACCTTGAATCGTTACTATTAACAAAGAGGAAATTAAACAAAAGCAAGTAAATAGGAAAAGGGGATGTTTCCTGTCTTATTGCCACCTGTGCAAAACAAGCGACCCCCCCCAGAGGCATCTACCAGTTAATTACCCACACGATACAGTCATTTCAACTATGTGCAGGCCTGTGGTTTGAAAGAATGGTGTACATACTCTTAAACTATGACCAAATCCAATAAACCAAGAAGCTGTTGCAAAAAGTAGAGGAACTTTCCCTTAATACTCATGAGTTACATTAATGCTTCCTTTTTGGAACAGAGAACAAAAAGCCTAAGGCAATCTCCAACAATCTCTTTCCTCTGGATTCTTCAGGAACATAGTGTACTTGGGCAACTGGTTTGCTTTTCTACCACGTTTTTTAAATCCTAAATTAAGAGGAATTCGTTCTCATCATTTGTTTTAAATTAACAGAAAGTGCACTGGCTGGAGAGTGCACGCACACGCGTGAACACAGACACACACACAAACACAACCTGTAGATCTTATCCACTTGTGGTTATGGGATGTTATAAACCCCAAACAGAGAAAGTGCTAATGCAGGAAAAAACCCAGCAAGTTAATGGTAGGTTTTGAATCACCAACCAGACACAAACCATCAAACTTATGCCAGGAAAGCTTATCTTTTCTGCATGGAGTAATGTTTGTAAACACATCATTTTCACCCAACACTTGATTGCTTACAGCTAGAATTAAGAAACAGGTTTCACAGGACCATTAACAACAACAACAAAAAAAAAACTTATATTGGCCAAGCTCATCCATTAATTTTTTTTTGTAATGCCTGAACGTCAATATTCTCTGCTACTGTCTTCCAGGTTTTCCACACTGACACTAGAATATTCTACCGGACAACTCCATAGCTGATTCAAAGTCGCTTCAAAACCAGAAATAAACTTTTGAAAGTCTTTACACCACAAAAAAGGTTAAGAGTGGTTTGCGACGATGTGGTTAGCTCTGCTTGCTGGCGGCGCCGAGAACCAGCAGGGGATTCGAGGGTGCTCCGAACGCAGGGAGAGGGACCCTGGCCGCTTCCTCTCCAAGATGCAACAATAAGAGCATCCTCCCCCCGGCCGGAAAGCGGCCGGAGCCCGGCGGCCGCGGCCCGGCCTGCCTCACCTTATAGACGTCCCCGTACGTGCCGCTGCCGACTCTCTGGACGAGCTCGTAGTCCTGCTGCGGGTTTCGCCTCAGGATGTCCGCGGCAGGCCGCAGCGGGGCCTCCATCTTCGCTCCGGGCCCGGCTCCCGCCGGCTCTGCCCGCGGCGCGCCCCGATTCCCGCTAACGAGGGCGAGCGCCGCCGCTTCCCAACATGGAGCCTCCGCCCGCAGCTCCGCCTGCACGAGGGACGCGCGAAGGCGGGTCAGCGTCGCCGGCTGCGACCCCCACGCGGCCCGCGCCCCCGTGGTCCAGCCCCTTTCCTTCCGTCCCGCCCGGGGCCCTGAGGAAGCGAGCCTGGAAGGGCTCCCGGCGCCTCGCGGCCCCGTTCGGGCCACAGCCCTTCCCCCACTCCCCGGCCGCCGGCGAACTGCCCGGCCCGGCCTCCCCCGCCCGCCGGAGCCCGGGGCCGGCTGGGTACCTGAGGGGGGCGGCCCCACTCTTTGTTGAGCGCCGAGCCGGGGTGCCCACTCCCTCAACGGCGCCCGCGTCCTGCTCCCCGGCCCCGGCGGCCGCTCCGGGTCTCTCGCCGCAGCCGTCGCCGCCCGCCCGCTCGCTTGCACCGCGCGCCCTCTCGGAGGCGGCCGAGGCGCGTACAGTCGCCGCCGCCGCCGCCGCCGCACCACGTTCCCCACCCGGGGCTGCGTCACCGGGAGACACGTTCCCGGCCAGCGTGGGTCGGCGCCCAGCGGCCCGCCCGAGCGCGCCGGCCGCGGGACCAGAGTGCCGCCCTGAGGCCGGCGGAGGACACGACACCCTCCCGGCCGCGCCGCCGCGCCCCCCTAGCCCGGCGCGTCCTTCCAGGGCCTAGCTCGCTCGCTCCTGCCGCCGGAGACCCGCACAGCACGGCACTCGGGGGCCGACGGGCCTCCGTTAAACCGTCCCCAGAATCGTCAGGTAAACCTGGGCGGTGACGGGTGCAGGGAGAAGGGTGGGCACGAGAGGGGCAGGCAGCCCTCCACGTTCAACCCGGAAAAGGTACGTTGAGGGCACCGGGCCAGGGGTAACCTGGCGGTGGGGCCCCGGGGAGGGCCGAGTTAGCCGAGCCGCGGCACGCCCTACTGCACCTTCCTGTTTTGCAAAGCATTCCCAGTGGTGCCAGTTTGAGGTTGCACCGCACACCTGCACAACCTGTCTGGTGCTGAGCTTTTCTGAGCCGTTGCTAAAAGCCTGCCGCCCCAGGAGGCTGCGCCCGGCCCCCGTCACCGTTTTGGGCACAGCCCTGGGTTGTCGCATATCTCGTGGCTGCAGGAGTTCTGCAGGGGGGTGGGGGAGAGGGCTCCGACCAAGTCAGGGTCCACAGAGCCTGGTTCTGGTTCTCCCTCTTGGATGCCATCTGGGACAGGAGGTGGTGTTTGGCAACATCTCGGTGCCCTTATCTGCAGTTTTGAAGAGGATAAGGTGTTTTCCATCTGACACCCTAGAAAGTGTTGGTACAGCACTTCGGAGCGTCGCGAAGAGGGTTATCAACTGTGAGAGGTTAAAACTACTTGGCAGCGCGCAGAACATGGAACAGGCAGCCAGGGACGTCATTGGGCCGGTGTTTTCTCACAAGTTGTTTTTTGCAGTTTCGGTTCCAGTCTGGCTTGGGAGATAGAGATTCAATTGCCAGCTTTCTGTATGCTGCAGAAGTTATTCCGTGAATCCAGCAGAGGTTTAACAGAGGAGCCAGATAACAGGCAGCGCCCTTAGTGACCGGAAAATGGCCAAAGAGTAAATTGCAGATGTTGGCACGTGGCTTTTAGCACCCACCTCAACCCTGTTCCTGGGAAGTAGGTGCCTGATTGTTGGTCGTTGAAACCAGTTGTATGATGTAGAAAGTAAATCGAGGCTTCTACAGGACAGGGGATACATGGATTTTCTTGGGCTTTGCACACAAAGGCAGTTATTTAGGGCACATAAGTAAGCCCAGACATAACATGCTCCATGGACAAAGCCCGTGTGTTTGCTGCATTGAAAAAATTGTTGAAGAACAGTTCTTTCTTTCAGAGCTTCTTGGCACTCGTTTTGGTGGGCACATATTCTGACTTCGATGACTCAAAAATCTCTTCAAATGTTCTGTTGGTGTCTTAGTACTTGTTTACTGTCATTGACTTCTTTTTTAAAAGAAAATCTGGCCTGATACGTTGATTCTTTCTCTAGTAAGAAATTCGTTTCTTCTTTCTTAGACCTGTATTAGTCCACAGAGAATTTGAGGCAGCACACAGAAAATTTAAACCGTAGGACAAAAAGTAAGTGAAGAAACTGCTCTGAAGTTAAAAAGAGGGAAGATAGGACATCTGAGCAAGGCAACAAATTGGCTGCAGCAGAGAATTTTTGTACTGTTTTGAGATCAGATGAGCCCGCTGATCAAGAGAGGCACATCGTTTCCTGATGTTAAGGCTGCGGAAAAAATAGAAGGAGAAACTCTGAATGCTCAGTTTGAGACAAGGTGAATACCCATCTGACAATCCTTTAAGCATGTTATTCTTGAAACACAAGGTTTAAATAAATTAGGCCGTAAAAGTTTGAGGTTGGGGCTTCAGCAAAACCCTGGAGTGCAGATATTTTATGCTACCAGTAATGGCAGATCCATACACTTTGGCCATCAGCTTAGAGGCAGATAGCATGGAAAAAGTCAAGATTTCACATGGTAGTTTAAAAAATGTGCCTGCTATAGTCATTACTTTTCTTGTACCACAACTGGTGCTAAGGGGAAAAACATTCACTCCTACTAACTCCAAAAGAATCTGAAGGATTTTTTTTGGTCCTGGTTGAGTTAATTTTAATAAGATCAGTGAAGTCATAGCTGGTGGATTTAACATTACGTGGTTGGAAAGAGAATTCATATTTGTTTTCATTAAACACAGTAAATTTAATTTTGTAACTTAAACAATTAAGCATTTAATTTTAAGGTTTAAGTTTATGTAATAATAAATCACTGTCCGTAATAGGACAGTTTCTTAAGAACTTAAAATTTTATAATGACAGAGTATTGAGTAAGAGGAAGTAATGCTTGGTAGGTCCATCAGCCCAACCTAATTATCATGTAGTTTTAGTGTCTTCATGTTATCTGATATGCAAATATTTTCCAGTTTTGTTTAAATATAACTATCCTGGTTTGCTCTGTACTTCACAGTATTTTTCCCTTCTTTCAAAGTTCGGCAATAGCATGCTAACTGTAATCAGTGGCTGTATTAGTTTAAATTCTGGTTTTATAAAGGCTAAACAAAAAAGGGACGTAAATTTTTAAGTCTTCTATAAAGCTGAGGTTCACAATTTACTATACAAGAGAAAATGGATAATTAAAATCTTTAAGTGTGTGATAGGACAGAACATATGAACAGTAGTTTTAGTCTGTGGAACATATAAGTTTAAGCAAGATAAGCCGATGAGTCTTGGAACAAAACTACTTGACAGATGTAACTGTGATTCAATTGACTGCTCTATAGATTTATTAAATGAATTAAATGTTGGATTTTTCAAATAATTATTATTAAACTCTTCTTTCTGTTACTACTTAGAGCCACTTTTCTGTTGAGGCAAGAACCAGGTATCCAAAATAGAGAACAATTGTATTCTATTCTGCATAGCAGTAGAGCATGGATCTCATTCAGAGTCAGTATCAGGTCATTATGATGGGAGTTTTAAACAGAAGAGGTGAGGAAAGCCAGGCGCATCCCTTTTTTTATCCAGCTTGAATTGATCTTAAGATATGTTAAGAAGCTGTTTCTATTAACCTTTGTCCTCAGGTTGTTATATTAAAGCTTATAAAGAATTGGTAGAAGGGTTCTATATTCTGCCCACAAGTTGGTTGTTTGTAAATTCAATAGCTAAGAGAAGATAAAGAGTTACAAATAATCTTATGCTGTTCATTATCAGTTTCTTCATATTGTAATAGATACTGTGCTCAGAAGCGGTGCCTAAAGTTTGCCTGTACCCCAAGAATACTAGTGCTGTGGGCAGAAGAAGCCAAAGTGCCCAACTGTGGTCCTGTCCTACAGCTGTGTCGCTGGTGTAGGATTCCAGTAAACTTCTTCCTTTTGCACCTGCAAGGAAACACGGATAATGGCTTCTCACTGCTGCTGTCTCAGGGTCCTTCACATCCCGTGTGGGTTGCCTTACCCCTGTTCTCGTTTATACAAATATTCCTTTGACCAGGTCATCTTTCTGTGGTTTTTCTTCCCAGAACTGTGATTGATTCAGTTGTAGAAATTGGAAGTAGTCTCAGAAAAAAAGACCCTTGAAATGGCTTTCTGGTATGTTATCACATACCTGATGATGAACTGGGTAACTTACTTGTCAAGGAAAATGGAACCAGGGGTATTGCATAGCATGGAGTGGCATCACCACTATTCCAATAACTATGAGTAGTGGCACGAGATGGAATGCCAGCGGGGGCACAGGGTTGGAAGATCAATCGCCAGTACTCAGCTGCTAGGACAGTGGTGTTATTACAAATAGACAGTGATGTCAAGACAAAACAGAGAGTCTTGAGTTCCAGACTTAAGGCATGAGAAAACTTCTTTGGTCTCTTTGAAGAAATTCATCTTCTCCTGCAGCTGCTGGGCATTTGTGACTGAAGGTAAAACCCAGGTGAAGGCTACAAAATTGCAATGTTAATGAAATGAGAAACTAGTTCTGTTCTACTAAAGTAAGAGCATTGGGGGTGAACTTCTGGGACCCTGTGACATGTGATAGATATATTTGAGCAGATATGAAGGAAGCTGGGAACTTTGAACAAGAGTTAGCTAGAGTTTCGGTTAAGCCCTGATGGGAGTACAAGTCTGCTCTTAGAGAAGAGAAGTTAGAGAATCTTGCCAAATACTTACCCAAGATTCAAAATTGATGTGTAGACTTGAACATTTAGTTCTTTCACCTGGGTTACTTGAACGTATTCCTAATAATAGCTTACATTCTCTATGATGAGATACCAGAATGTCTCGGATATACTTAAACAGAGGAATCTGAAGATTCAGGGAGATGGGACTGTTGAACTTGCTCTTTTATGTGCATCCTGTTTGGAGTCTACTATATTTACTTTTTTAAGAAAAATTATTTGTATTGTATTTGAAAGGCACTAAGACACAGAGAGGAGAGAGAGAGAGGAGGAGAGAGATTGAGATTTTCCATCCTCTGCTTCACTCCCCAAATGCCTACAACCACCAGGGCTGGGCCAGGTTGAAGTTTGGAGCCAGGAATTCCATCCAGGTCTTCCATATGAGTGGCAGGGACACATGTATTTGAGTCATCATCTGCTGCCTTCAGGGTGCACATTAGCAGGAAGTGGGATCCAAAGTAGAGAAACCAGGATTTGAACCAGACACAGTCACTCCAATATGAGATGCAGGCATCTTAGCTGCTGTGCCAGACACCCCCCACCGCACCAGCACCACACACACACACACACACACCACCACCACCATGAGTGTTTGCTTTTATTAATAAATTGAGTGGGGCGATATAAATATTTTTGAAAAGTTCTTTGATGACTGTCTTCAACAGGTTGAAAATGATGATCAGGATTCAACAATGGGAAACCCATGATTTTAGTGGGACTGTTGAGATTCTGGTAGATGCCATGTGGCTTCACTGTCAAATACATGGCCAGCACAGTTACCACGGTAACCCTCAGGCAGAAGTAATAAGAAGGGTGTTTGATATGTGGTTGTGACTTGATGACCCCTGAGTCTCTAGGAATGAATGAAACCATCAGTCTGCTTAAGTGCAACTGGATATAGGTAGGTGGAAAAAGTCTAGGTCTGTTGAGCAGAAATCTAGTCCTTGTAATAGAAATTCAAGACATAATACCCAATTCCTAGACTTAAGCCCATTCACAACCCTGAAGACTCTTAACTAAAGAGATTAGATTCCTTTGAGGAAGGAGTCTTTAGTACAGACAAGTATGAACAATAATGCTTTCTGAGGCTATTTCCAGAGGGACCTATGCCCTTTCACCAGGGTGGTTATGAACTAAGGAATAGGAAACTCTCATGCCTTCTGGAGGTGAATAGATACTGGTCTTGAACACTAATCCTTACAGTCTCAAATTGCCACCAGAAGTGATCAGAGTAGAGATTAAAGAAATCAAATGTAGTCTTGATTCAGGTTCATTTCATAATAGGTACAAGTGGGAGTGATGATCCATTTTGGGGTTTCCATTCCCAAAATATATTTGAGACTAGATACATTGAGTAGCAGAATCCTTCTATTAGGTTTATGTTGTGTAAGGGGAACTATCAGTGGTATGGCCAAATGTAACTCCTCCCACCCATCTCTTCCCATGTCTAAGTAAGACACCAAAATTAAACTTCATTACTGGGGAAATTACAGAGTTTAGTGCCACCATTAAAGATCTGAAAAGTGGAGGTCTTTCCTTTTTAACTCAACTGTTTGGCTTGTACAGTAGCCAAATTAGTTTTGAAGAGTCTGGATTTTTAAAAATTTAATCAAATTTGGTGCCAATCATAGTTGTAGTTTCACTTGCGGGATCTTCACTGGAACAGATTAGCACAGCCCTCGGCATCTATAATGTAGCTATTGACTTGAAACCCAGAATGGAGCTTTCTTTTCAATTCTCATCAGCAGGAATAACCAGGAGTGGGGCCTTCACATGACTGTGAAAGCACTGTCATTGTCTTACTTCAGGGCTATTTAAATACTTCTGTTCTTTGATAGAGGAACATTCCAGAACATACTTGTAGTCCATTACCTTGATGACGTTAAGAAAATTGGATGTGGAGAACAGAAAATATCAACGACCTGAGATACTTTAAAAGAGGCTATACTATAGGAAGAGAGATGGACCCAGATCAGGGACGTGCCATTTTTAGTGAACTTTCAGATAACCCAGTGGAGGTCTGGTGCTCTGCCTTGTGTCATCTCCCTCAGAGAAAAATGCACAGCACTTGGTTGCCTTATTTGGATTTTGAAGACAACATACTACATTGAGTGCTCTTTGACCCTTTTATCATGTGCCTTGTATGACCACCAGTCTTTTCTGAGACTTGGGGCCGCATAATGCCTTATGGGAGGTCCAGGCTGTGCCGCAAGCTGCTCTGATGCTTGGGCTTTAGGACTCAGCAGACAAGACTGTGTAGAATAACAAAACTGTTTAGAATCTCTCACAAGCCCACAGAGGAATCCCAGTGCAGATCGCTAGGGTTTTGGAATAAGGATATGCCCTCATCTGCTTATAGCTATTCTCCATTCGAAAGGCAATTCTTGGCAGAAACTTGATTAGAAACTAAACACCTGACCGTGGGATTCTAAGTGACTATGTGAAATGAACTGCTCTTTGAAACTGGGAGTTCTTTAATTTACTCAATCATGAATTGAACTTGGGCAGCAGAATTCCATTGTCACATGGAAAGGTATAATGGGATTGCCTGAGCTGATCTGGAAGACATAAGGAAATTGCATGGATAAGCTTCCATAGCATTTGCCTTTATTTCTTTGCTACTCACCCACTCCACCCCCGACCCAAACCATACCATGGCCATTTCACAGAGGAAGAAAAAGTTCAGGCCTGGTTTGTTAATGGGGTGCATGATATGATAGTACCAGCTTGAAGCAGATTGCCCCTGGACTGTGGCTCTAGTTCATAATGGGGTTGGCCTGAAAGATAGTGATGAAAAGAAATTCTCCCAGTGGGCTTCTGTCCTCTTTGTTAGGAACAAGAGTTGTCCTGAGGTATGGGTCTATACAGATTATGCACAGTAGCTAATAGGTTAGTCAATAAGCTGGAAAGAAGAGCTGAGATAAAGAAGGCAGTGGGAGAGATAGTTTCACATTCTGGCAATTTTGAGAATACTATCTGTGAACTACAATACTACCCACCAGAGGGCATACATCTCAGTGATGAGTTCTGTGAGATGGTTTGTCCTGCAGATAGCATTCTGGTGCTTGCTTAGCAGCCTATAGGCAGGGGGAATGTAAAACAAGGGTAGACTGCTGCTTGCCCAGTGTTATTCTGTTACTGCCCCCCAGTGAAGTATTTAACTTGCTTGTAGGAGAGGCTATTGCAGAGACCTCAGTATGATCCTATTCCCTACAGTCTGGATGTACTAGTCAACCATCTGGCAGCCAGTTTAGTTACTCTAGAGCCTTTGTTTCATGGAGCGAAGAGTCGTTCTTCCTCGTGGTTTCCTAATACAAGTGTATGGGACCCGTGTTGTGGTGTAGTGTGTTAAGCCCTGCCTGCAATGCTGGCATCCCATATCAGAGCCCCTGGTTCAAATCCCAGATACTCTGCTTCTGACCCAGTTCCCTGCTAATGCACTTGGGAAAGCAGCAGAACATGGCCCAGAACCAGATGTGGTCCCAGGCTCCTGGCTTCAGACTAGCCCAGCCCCAGTCATTACAGCCACTGGGGACTGAACCAGAAGATGGGAGATCTCTTTCTCGCTCTGTCTCTCCCTCTCTTGTTGTCATTCCACTTTACAAATAAAAATAATAAATATTTTTTAAAAGATTATTTATTTTATTTGAAAGGCAGAGTTACAGAGAGGCTAAGAGAGAGAGAGAAAGAGAGAGAGAGGGGTCTTCCGTCTGCTGGTTCACTCCCCAATTGGCCGCAATGGCTGGAGCTGTGCTGATCAGAAATCAGGAGCTTCTTCCAGGTCTCCCATGCCGGTGCAGGGGCCCAAGGTCTTGGGCCATCTTCCACTGCTTTCCTGGGCCATAGCAGAGAGCTGGGTCAGAAGTGGAGCAGCTGGGGCTCGAACCAGCGCCCGTATGGGATGCCAGCACTGCAGACTGCGGCCTCACCACTATGCCACAGCACTGGCCCCAAAATATTTTTTAAAAAAAATACAAGTTGACTTTGCCTGCCTGGAAAGCTTCTTCTAGTACCACAATTAATGGACATATAGAATGCCTTATTTTATCATTGTATATTAAAAATGTTACCTTTGAGTAAGAAACTAATTTTTGCTGTGAGGGAAGTTAACTGTTCTTACCTCAGACTCATCCCTCAGAAGCTGCTGGGAACGGTCTGCCAAAGCACCAGTTGTGGTGCTGAAAGAAACCCTGGGAAGATATGGTATAGGACTTCACCCAGTAGCCATTACATATTGCCATCCACCCCATGTTCAGAATGCATGGGCTGGGAACCAAGGGGCAGAGGAAGGAGTGACTCTTCTGTTACTACTCATAGCTTTCTTGAGGAATTTTTGTCCCTACAATTTTGTGTCTACAGTTCTGTCTCTACAACTCTGGGCTTAGTGATCTGAAGGCCAGAGTGCCCCAGGGACAGGTATTTTCACAAATAAGACAGTCACAGTGCTGTTAAATGAGAAGCTGAAACTACAGCCTGACCCTTTGTATGGCTTCAGACCAGTGACTCAGCAGTCATAGAAGGGATCACTGTACTCGTGGGAATGATTGATTCAAGTGACTACAGGGACACTGGTTGTCATTCCACCAAGGGAATAAGGAGAACTGTGTCTGGAACCCCAGGTATGCACACGAGTGCCTTGTAGTATTCACATGTCTATTATATTACTGGACAGTGGAAAACTGCAGCAACTCAATAAAGATAAGACCACTAAGAACGTAGATCTTAGGGGAGTAGAGTTTGGGTTGTTCTAGCAGATGAGGTGTTCGCAGAGGATAATAGGAAAATGGGAGATATGATTATCACCTTGGGCTTTGGGCCCAATAACTACCGTCACTCTTCTTCCCTTGCTGTCAGTAACAGAAGCTTTATTGACCTTTATTGTCCTTTTCCAGGTGCCCGTGTCCATCATGAGAGACTGATATACTCTCTCATCCTAGGGAGTAAATCTTGACTTTGGCCTCGTTCCTCATGTTAAAGGAATGGTTTAGGCTCAAATAATTCTGGACAATGACACATGGCAGAAAGCCTGCTGGAGTGCTTCTGGGAAAGTTTCTCCTGCTTTTAACAAAGCACACAAGATGCAGGCATGCCTCCCCCCCCCCCCCCCCCCCAGTCTCTAGACATGGCTTCCTACTTCTGATGACTGAAATGACAAATGCCATTTGGAATCAAAAGAAATCTCATACTCATTAGCAATCATGCTCTAATTCTCCTCAACTTTCCACCCTCACCTCCCAGCAGGACTAAGTCAAATAATGGTACTTGAATGCAAGCCCTGTGATGCTGTGGCAGTTGATCTGATAACCAAGATGACTGCTAAGTGAATACTGGGTGGGCAGCATATAAAGTATAAAGTGTGTATGCTGGACGAAGCAACATGCGTCTCCTGAGTGGGACAGAGAAAGACCATATGGCATCTATAGTGGCTTGTATCATGGCTCATATTGGCTTGTAATTCAAAACTTATGAATTGTTTATTTCTGAAATTTTCTGTTTCATATTTCTGGACTGTGGGTAACCGAAACCACAGACAGTAGGGGGACTGCTGTCATTTCATTTTTAGTTCTCCCTATTTTCTAGTTAATTTTCCTTATTTATCTTGAAGAACATGAAACATTACCATGGTTCTAAGAGTTAGAATCTAGGAGTTAGAACAACACTCAGAGAAGCGTTAGCCTCCTAGTTTCTCCCTCTGCCCATTCTCCCATTGTTTACACCCTACTTCCACCATGTCTTGTAGGTAACTAATCTCATTGGTTTGTGATTTACTCTTGTATTTATGTTGCATAGATGAACAGATGTGGTTATTTTTTCATGTCCTCCTTTTTTTACAGAAAAAACACACTATACTTTGTTTTTTCCTCCATTTAACAGGCTATTCTGAAAATCACTCAGTATCAATTCATAAAGACTTCCTGTATTCCATTTTTATAGCTGCATGGTGTTCTATGGTCTGGTGTATTTAATTACTCTCCTAGATATGGGCATTTAGGTTATTGCCAGAATTTTATGTTTACAAAAATTGCTGCAATAAATAACCAGTGCATTTTGAATTTCACACTATTGAGACTATTTCTTCAGAGTAAAGTAAACTCAATGATTTACAAATATATATATATATATGTGTGTGTGTGTGTGTGTGTGTGTGTGTGTTCTAGCAGTGTCCACTGAAAAAGTCTACAAACAATGATGCCTTGGCCAGCAATGAGCACAAGTAGCAACTAGATCTTGGTTTCTAAATATCTTTACTCATTAGAAGGAGCCAGAGCTTCTTGGAGTCCTGACGAATTCTACTTCTGAGGCAGGGGAAACCTGAAACATTTTTTGTGCCAGAGGCAAGGAAATGTTCAGAGACAAATAGAAACATGTTAAAAGGATGCAGGAGATGACTCAAAGAGGATCCCACTGGCCAAAATCAAAATTTATTCAAAGATATCAATGGATTCTAAAATCATTGTGGGGAAAGTTCTTGGGCAACAGTATGAAATATACATTATAGAGACAGTTAACTGTTGAAATACTTTTTTTTTTTGTAATTTGTATAGTCTCACAGTATTAGCCCAGAAATTACTTATTAATTATAAAGAGAAAATCTTTTAAGAAATTAATAACTTTTTCAATCAGGGAGTGGTTTTGAATTGCATCACTTAGGTGGAGCACACTGCAGTGTTTTTGCTGGGATTTGACTGAGAGGAGTCTTTTAGGCTGGAATGTGAGATGAGACTGATAGTAAAGGAACGTAAGAGGAAATGCAAAACGTACTTTTTACACAACAGATTTTTTCATAGGTATGGTAGTGATGTGATGGTTGTCTTATGTTGTTTCATTAGTGTTTAGAGATGCCACCATAGTGAACATGAGCCCTCCTTGAAACCATAGTATAAACTTGGGTTTGCAGAGTTCACAGCTCTGAGGTCAGCAGGACCACTAAGTGAAACATGGAGTGAGTAAGTTTCAGCAGTGGTGGATGAGTTTGGCTTCAGACATGTTGATTCTGACAAAATTAAAATGGAAGATGAAATAGGGATAATGCCGGGCAGCTGTGGTGTGATGACTCTTCCTTTAAAAGGTGAGAAGTGTGGATCATCAGCATGGAGCTCCTGTCTGAAGCCATCGGAGTAAAGGACCCTGAGTATAGGACAAGGAGCTGCTTACAGTAAGAAACAGGCAGAGCCCATGGATCTGGTGATGAACAGCCCAGCAGTGATCTCCTAGGAGAGCTGATGAGCAGAGAGTGTGGACAACCCCAGGAGGAGGAGAAACTGGGAGACAGTGGGGGATGGGCGTGGTGGCAGCTAGAAGTTCAGGTGGCCTGAAGGGGCTGGGATTGTGGAAAGAACAAAAGTTTGCAGGCAGCAGAGGGGGAAGGAAGCAGCAAAAGGGAGAGATTGAGAATATTTTTGAAGTATTTATTTCCTTTTGCTTTTCATTTAAAATTGTCTGCAACCATTATGGCTGCCAAGGCCCACCCAGGCTGTAAGATGGTTTCGCTTCAGGTATTTGCTATTGGGCCATACCTCTACAACTCTCGGGGAATTTTGCCCACCAGACCTTGAGTTCCTTTCAGACGGTGCTGAGTCTGTAGCTTTCATCTACATTGATATTCTTGATATAAGTTTTGCTTTCTTGATTTTAAAAGGCAGACCTGCTTGGTATACATATACCAAAATACATGATAACCTCTTTACCAACATGGGTTTAAAATGGAAAAAAAGAAAAAGAAAATGGGTGCCTGGTAGATAAATGCAGGAAATGTTCACTACGTGGCAATATCAGCGTTGCTAGCCTGTTTGTCTTAATGTGTAACTGTTTTGGGAAGCAGGCACTGGAACCTGCAGAATGCGGAATGTTGGTTTGTATGTTTCTGGGACCAGATAATGCTGTCAAATTTTTTGAGAGAGTGTATGCGAGGGTGTGCTGTCGATTTGTCTATGTTTTCCTTTGAAAATGTTGCAGTACGTCGTCGTCTGTCACTGTCTTCGCGCGCTGGGGGTGGGCTGAGGTGGGGAGGGTGTGACGCTGGTATTTGTGTGAACCCAGGCTTGTGATGCTGAGCTCGTTTCATCCGCTTTCTCCTCCCTTTCCCTCCCCGCTCCTTCCCACCAGCGCCACAGCAACCTCCTCAGAGCCCCAGCGAACTCCGCCCGGCGCGGGCACCCTGCGGCCGGAGGACACAGCAAGCGAGCGCAGTCCCCGGACCACCATGGCCCAGAGCCGCAGGGACCGGAACAGTTGGGGTGAGTGGCAAAGGGTAACTCGGTAGCCTGCGCGGGAGACGGGCAGGGCCAGGGGCCGCCCACGGCGGATGCCCGGGGCTGGGCGTGGGGTCGCTCCCGTGCCCGCTGCTGCAGGGCCCGGGAACCATGGCTGAGCGGCGCCCGCGTCGCTGGGCTCCGCTGTTGGGCGAGGGCAGCTGCTCGGCGCAGGCCGGGCCCAGGCTGCCGCTCCCCACCCCCGCCCGCCTCCTCCCAGCATTTGGACAGCACCCACGGGGCGCCTCTGGGACTTGTGGATCCGGCCTTGGCGACAGGTTGGAAGGGTGGGGATGAGGGTGGGCGGGGGGCTTGTGATTCCACGGCGGAGAGGGGACGGGGTCGGAGGTCTGGAGCGGGTGGCACCCAGCCCCCTTTGCGCAGGAGCTGCGAGCTCGCCCGCCGGCGGGCAGGCAGCGGGCTGGAACAATGAGGGGCAGCGCGCCGGGTCGGCCCAGCATTGCAGACCGCAGCGGCTCCGGCAGCAGCGGCACTCTCTTGGGAGTCCCCGAGCACTGCAGTCCTCGTTTTAATTTGGGGGTCAGGTGTGCGGGGGTGCCGCGGAGGGGGAATTTGGGAAGAAAAGGAGCAAAGTTGTGATTTCCATTCTTCGGCCCCGCCCCGACCTGCTACCCCATTCAGGCCAGCTCAAGGGAGGCTTTGTTCTTTTGGTTTTACCTTTTGAGACACTGGGCTCATGATTCAGCACCAGGCCGAGGGGAGGGGGAAGGAGAGGCCCAGTGGGTCCGCGCCGCGAGTGGGTGGGCGGCGCTCGCGCAGTGGAGGAGCACGCGCAGCGATGCGGGAGAGCGCGCGGCCCCGCCCGCCTCGCTCCAGGCCTGGTGTGGGCAGGTTGGGCGGCGTTTCCGCCTTGGGCTCCGAATTTCTAGTAGCACAGTGCTAAACTCCCCAGCGTTTTAGGAACTTAAGCTTTAGAAGGCATTTTGTAACCCAAACCACAGTAGATCTCAGGCCCCTAAGCTTGGTGGGTAGGACATATTTCCGCTCGTGGGCTTTGAATTGTCATTTCAAAGTTCACACCTACCAGGAGTTCAGAGCGGCTTGATTCTCCTCCGTGGCTCAGTGGCCTGTCTTATCATTACTGTCTGCCTGCCTCAGGCAGACGTGCCCATTCTAACTGGTTATAGTTCAGTTTCCTTTTATCCCAAGACTGTCCATCTCCTTGCTTCTTTCGGTCACGTGGTCAACTTGACCGCCCAGGAGGCAGTTACCTAAGGTTTCTGGTAGGTATGGAGAGCAAGGCAGGGAGGTCTGTTGTTGGTCTAATTTAAGAGAAAGCAGTTTCGGTTTCTGAAGTCATGGAACCCAGTTTTAGTAGGCACCACTATTGCAGTAACACCGTTTACCTTGCTTCTGGAATCTGGGTAAGCGTTTTCAGTGTAACCCCCTTGTACCCCTTCCCTTGGCCTCTGGAATAGGAGTTTCTGGAACACTCACAGTTAAGGTGTCTGTTCAAGTCAGTTTGGGTCTGGGTCTGGGTCTTGGTAGATTGTTGACTCCACCCTGTTAAGAGACAGACGTGAAAATTTATTGTGAGCATTAAAACATTTCTCTCTGCTGATGCTTTGCTTCACTATTCTTCAGTATTTGATCACAGATTCCTTATGTAATGGAGATTTTTTTTTCTTTGCCTCTTGGGAATGATTCTCAGATGGGATTTGCATTTAAAAAAATCAAACAAGGACTTTATCAGAAATGCAGATTCCTACATCTTCCAACCAGAGCTTTTGGATCAATAGATCTGAAACATGGCCCAGGAATCTGTCTTTTAATTAGCATTTTAAATGATTGAGAAGCAGATGGTATTTGGATGTTACTCTTAGGAGCACATCTTAGATTCAGTGTGTTTGATAAGAACATATCCCAGAGAGTTTACCGAAAAATCATCAGGAGAGTTTCAACTCATATGATAGATGAGGAAAAGAAATACCAGAGTCACTATGTGTTCACTGGAAATATTCACAGCAAAGAAATAGTGGAATTGGAGAGTTTTATCTTGATGTTTTATGGAAACAGTTTATTAAGATTTTTTCCCTCACTGTACTTATGTGTGACATGAATGACATAGGAAATGTAGCATATGAAATAAGAGAGAAATTTTGGCAAAGACGTTAGCCATGTCTGTCTGTATTTTGTTTTGTTCTTGGCACCTGGTATAAAGGCTAACACATAATAGGTGTTTAATGAGAGCAATGGTAACTAACATCCTAGAGTTAATGTCATGTTAGACAGATACTGTCATTGCCATTCTATCTGTTAGAAGGTAGAGCTAGTAAATGGTAGAGCCAGGTTGTCATCTCTGGCAATTTGACTTCAAAATCTTCTATCTTCAGGTCTACTGAGAATACCTTTTCATTGAATAGATCTTTTCGTAGTGTATAAAACTGAGGTTTTAAAGTCACATTCACTTACATGATGATATTTGGTTTTGAGCTTTTTAATCAATTTTATATGTTAGGACATATTAGCCCTTATTTTGCAGATGAAAAAACTAAGTCTCATGTAGGTTAAATGACTTGATGAAGGTCATATACTTAGCAAGTTAGAAGAGTAAGACTAGAACCTGATACTGGGGGCCAGCACTGTGGCCTAGTGGGTAAAGCCCCAGTCTGCGGTGCTAGCGTCCCATATGGGCACTGTTTTGAGACCTGGCTGCTCCACTTCCAGTTGAGCTCTCTGCTATGGCCTGGGAAAGCAATGGAAGATGGCCCCAGTCCTTGGGCCTCCCTCTGCACCCACGTGGGAGACTTGGAGGAAGCTCCTGGCTCCTGGCTTCAGATAGGTACAGCTCCGGCTGTTGCGGCCATCTGGGGAGTGAACCAGCGGATGGAAGACCTCTCTCTCTGTCTCTACCTCTCTCTGTAACTCTGTCTTTCAAATAAATAAAATAATCTTTAAAAAAAAAAAAGAACCTGAGACTTTTTTCCCCAATTTATTTTGTAAAACATGATGCTGTAGATTGTTTTTCTAAGAGAAATGGGCAGATGTGTGAAGATAACAAGGAAACATAGAAGCCAGAGATCTCTTATAAGAAAACTTTCTGGTGACAGCTTGAAAAAGAAAGCATTGAACTGAGCTTATTATCATCTAGCTAAGTAAATAGTTTTCAGACATGTTTGAAAGAAAAAGGCAGAGAATCAAGGTAGATAGTCCAGAGTTGGAAAATACAATGTTCCCAAGAAAAGGGCAAGAAAGACATTTGAAAAATCTGTACAGGAGAGCTAAAAATCCAATACAGACTCTGTAGGACCATACAACAGGATTATTTTTATCTGAGTGGGCAGGCACCTGTTAGGTCTTGTATGAACCATAGAAACCAGAATCTGAAAAGCATCTCTGCTGACCAGCAGGGTTGGGGATGGCATCTGAAGCTCATTCCAAGAGAGATCACTGGGAAGTAGGTCTATGCATACACTTGAGATTCCCACCACTCGCACCTAAATCTGCACCCAACATGAAGTTTGAGTAAACTGAAGTATTTAATAGCTCTTAAAGGCAGGCATTGCTGTTCTGATTTTAATATGTAAGTTACTTGAGATTTGGAGAGCACCGGTAACTTGGCCAGAGGAACCATAAATTCTTAGTTTTAGATCCAGGACTTAAGTTCTGGGTGGTGGAGCAGGCACTGGGCCTAGTTGTTGGGACCCCAGTTAAGATGCCAGAACCTTGTATCAGAATTCCTGGGTTTGGTACCTGCCTCTGGCTACTGATTCCAGCTTCCTGCGGCTGTAGACTCTGGAAGTAGTGATGGCTGAAGTGGTTGGATTCCTGCCACTCACGTGGGAGACCTGGATTGAATTCTTAGGCTGCTGGCTTCAGCCTGTCCTAGACCCTGTGGTTATGAGCATTTGGAGAGTGACCTAGCAGATGGGAGTACTCTTTCTTAGCCACTGCCCTCCCCCCCCACACACACATATTGATTCTCTCTCTCTCTCTCTCTCTCTCTCTCCAGCAAACAAACTTTTTAAAAATAATACATTCAGGGTTTTTTGCTTCCATAGTCCGTGTGATGACAAGGACCTGGAATAATAAATAGTATGCAGAAAGACACCACAGGAAACCTACCTGCCAGCACTAGACTGGTATAAGAAATCAGTGCTCTATATATTTGATGAGAGCCTTGGACTGGAAAAGTAGGCAAAGAATGTGCTAATGTGGAAAATAAGAGGGGACAGATGAGTATCAGAAACAGGAGCCCAGAAAGCAGTCTTTCAGTACTGGGTGAGAGCTTAAGTACTACCAGAAACAAACCAGAAGTGGGTGCTGTTTTGTTTGATGTTTATTTGTTTGTGTCAGTTGAAGTTGCTCAAAAATAGAATAACGATTGTAACAAAACCTATCTGTGTATAAAAGAACATACAAAACATAAAATGTTCAGTTAAAATAAATAGTAATGAGTACCTGTTTTTCCCCACCAGCTGAAGAAATATAACTTTATCAATATTTTCTCACTGTTTGTGTACACTTCTTAATGACAGTGTCTCCTTAATGCCATCCAAAAGTAAACACTTTCATAAATTGGGGTTTTTGTTCCCTTCATTAATTTAAAAAAAATTATTAGAGACAATATGCATCTGCTGGTGTACTTCTCAGATTCCCTCGATGGCTGGAATTGGGCTGAAGCTGAGAGCTAGGAACTCAATCCAGGTCTCCCACATGAGTGGCAGGGACCCAAGTATTTGAGCCATCACTGCTGTCTCCCAAAGTCTGCATGCATTACAGGAAGCTGGAGTCAGGAAGCAGAGTCCGGGATGGAACCTAGGCTCTCTAATATGTTATATGGATATCTTAGCCAGCAGCTTAACTGCTAAGTCAAATGTCCACTCCATCCCTTGATCAATTTTTAGATTTTACTATAAATAAGTAAATAAATGTAGAGTTTGCTTTTTTCCATGAAATCTTTTTTTGCTACGTATTCTCACCTATACTTGGTATTATAAATAACAAGTATCATAATTATTATGATATTTCTTTGTGGTTTTAGTCTGTATTTTACCAATTACCATTGAGGACTGAGTATGTTTTCATATATTTATTGGCTGTTTATTTTCCCTTTGTCCATTTTTTTAATGGTTTATTTATTTGAGAGGCAGAGTTACAGAGAGAGGGAGAGAGAGGTCTTTCATCTACTGGTTCACTCCCCAAATGGCTGTAACAGCCAGTGCTGGGCCTATCCAAAGCCAGGAGCTTTTTCTGGGTCTCCCACATGGGTAAAGGAGCCTAAGCACTTGGGTCACCTTCCACTGCCTTGCCAGACTGTTAGCAGAGAACTGAATGAGAAGAGGAGCAGCCAGAACACGAACCAGCACCAATATAGATGCCAGGCACCACCACAGGTGGAGGGTTAACTTACTACACCACAACACTGGCCCTTCCTTGTCCATTTTTTGTTAGGTTAACTTGTTCTTACTTTGTGCAAATATTTTACATGTTTTGGATATGAATCCGTTGTTGATTATTTGTCTTACAGATCTTTTTCGTCACTTTGTGACATGACTCTTTATGGTGTATTTTAATAAAAATAGGTTTACATACAGTTGATTTGGTCAGTATTTTCCTTCATGGCTTGTATTTTTGCATTTTAAGAGGTATTCCTCTATCTCAGTTTTCCTTATGTTAATATCTGGTTTTAATTTTTTATACTTTATTTTAAAAAAATTTTCTGATTGTAATAAAATACATATAACATAAATTTTATCATCTTAACAATTTTTAAATTTACTGTTCAGTGATATTAAGCACACTGGTATTGTTATGCAACTATTACCACCATCCATTTCCAGTATTCTTCATTTTGTAAAACTCATACTGTATACCTACTAAATAATACCTTTCCGTCACTCCTCTCCCTTCATAGCCTCATGCCTAGCAGTTTTCATTCTACTTTCTGTCTCTGTGGTTTTGACTAGGTATCTTGTGTAAGTAGCATGACTCTATTATGTCATCTGTCTTTTTGTTTCTGGCTTCTTTCACTTAGCATACTCAGAGTTTATCTGTGTTGTCACATGTGTCATGATTTCCTCCCTTCTTAAGGCTGAATAACATCTCATTGTATATACCATGTTTTGAGTATCCATTTGTCTTTCCATAGACGCAGGTTTTTCCACATTTTAGCTATTGTGAATGTCTGTTTGAGACTCTACTCCTAGCCTTTTGATTGTGCATCCAGAAGTGGCATTGCTGGATCATACAGTAACTTCTTAAAATTTTTTTGAGGAACTGCCATTCTGTTTTCCACAACAGCTGTATCATTTATATTCTTACCAACAGTGTATACAGGTTCTAATTTTTTAAGATTTATTTTATTTGAAAGGCGAGATGACAGAGAGAAAGAGAAATTTTCTATCTGCTGCTTCATTCCCCAAAAGGCCACAACTGCTGAGGATGGGTCAGGATGTAGCCTGGAGCCAAGAACTTCATCCAGATCTTCCACTTGGGCGGCGGGGACTAAATATGTAGGCTGTGTGCTGCTGCTTTCACAGGAACTAGCAGGGAGATGGAATGGAAGTGGAGCAGCTGGGACTTGAACTGGCTGTGGCCACTGGCAAATTAATATCTGCTGCACCACAGTGCCATCCCTACAGGTTCCTGCTTTTCCAAATCTTTGCCTGTACTTGTTAAATTTTACTTTTTTTAATAGTAGCCATTCTAATGGGTGTGCTGTAGTATCACATTATAGTTTTGATTTGTATTTAATTTCTCTTGTGCTGTCTTTTTTATCCATTGTTTGCCTAAAAGTGTGTTCGTTAATTGGTAGAAATTTTTTATTTTTACAGTTCCTTTTCTGTTACTAATTTGTAACTACATCCATTGAGGTTGAAGAAAATACTTTGTATTTTATCAATTTTGAAAAACATATTGACTTAATTTGTGGCCTAACTTCTATTCTATGCAGAAGACTATTCCGTGTGTGCTTAGTTGAATGTGTATTTTGTTGTTGGGTTGTATCTATATTTGTCTGTTCAATCTAATTGGTGCACTGCGTTGTTCCCAGTTCCTTGCCTATTTTCTGAGTGGCTGATCTGTCCCTTATTGAGAGCAGAGTATTGCAGTCTCCTACTACTATTAGTAGAACTATCTACTTCTTTCAGCTCTTCACATATTAGTGTAGAACTGTCTATTTCTTGTTTCAATTTTGTCACTTTTTGCTTCATATATTTTGATATTAACAAATTTTACAGATTCTTGCTGTATTAAAACTTTTATTAATGGGGGAATCCTCAAAAAGTTCATGAAAAAATGCAATTTTGAAAAACTACATGAATCAAAATTTTTATGCCCAAATAAGCATCTTTTAATTTCATTTTCCTTAAACTTTTTGAAGTACCCATGAGTCTAATGCCCTTCTTTGTCTCTTGTAACATTGTTTAATTTACCAAACAAAAAAGAATAATACCTACTAGCAATGGCTTTGGGATAGCTTCTCTTGCTCTTTTTTGGATACTATTTGTATGGACTTTTTCTCCATCCTTTCACTTTCATTCTAAAGTCAGTTTCTTGTAGACAACATATAGTTGGATCATGTTTTGTTATGTTTTATTTGACTCATACTGCCTGTCTATGTATTTTTGTTAGAGTTTAATCTATTTATATGTAAGGTAATTACCGGTAATAAGGGACTTCTGTCATTTTGCCATTTATTTTTTATATGTTTTATAGTTTCACTGGCCCTCATTTCCTTCATTACTGTCTTCTTATGAGGTTGGATGACTTTTTAAGAACAATGTTTTAATTCCCTTGTCATTTCCCTTTGTATATATTTTACACCTATTTTTTTGTGGTTACCATGGGGATTACAATTTAATATCCTAAGTTAAAACATTAATTTGTTAAATCCATCTAATTTAACTACATAAAAATTCTCCTTTATATCTGTCTCCACCACTTTGTTATTTTTAAATTTTTAAAGTGATTCAAAATAATTTTACCTATTTACAGAGTACAGTGTACTGTGTTTTTGTTGTTGTTGTTGTTGTTTTTTTTTTAAGATTTTATTTATTTATTTGGGAGATAAAGTTACAGACTAATCCAAAGCCAGGAGCCAGGAGCTTCCTCCATGTCTCCTATGTGGGTGCAGGGGCCCAAGCACTTGGGCCATCTTCTACTGCCTTCCCAAGCCATAAACAGAGCTGGATCAGAAAAGGAGCAGCTAGGACACAAGCTGGTACCCATATATGATGCCGGTGCCATAGGCAGAAGCTTAGTCTACTTCACCACAGCACTGGCCTTAGGACCATCCTTATCCTATACCTTGACAAGTCCTTGACCATCTGGTGCAAGCCCATGAACTTGAGTAGCTCCATGCCTTTGGTTCATGGCTACTGTCGGTTAGAAGACAATAATGGCTTTTCCTTCAGTCTGTCTTACCAATGTCATGAACACTCTTCTATGGCAAAATCTCAGCCAGAAGTCAGCTAAGAAGACATGGTAAGAATTACAGTGCTGTTATTTCTATTGCCTTTATATTTCTAGACTCTCCCATAAAGAAAATAGTTTACAATGGTGGAGATAGGCCTGTGCGTGGCACAGATAGTATTCAGTGCAAACGGTAACCGTTGATTTTCGGAGCAGCTGACTCAAAGTATGAAACGATTCTTTATTAACCAAGTACTTCTAAAACGGACTTTTTTCAGTGACTGTAATTGAATATTTGTTTGTTTTTCTTGGTGGGAACATACTTCCCATCTGCCTTCATATTTAAAATGTGTGAACATATTTTCTTATGATTAAGTATTCTTCTGTAACATAGTTTCTGATGAATTCATATTTTGTATAGTGTAGCTGTGACATGATTTATGTACAGTTTCTTACAGTTAGGTATATAGATTGTTTCCAATTTGTCATTATATAAACAAGGCTGCTGTAAATCTCTTTGTTGATAAATACATATGCACAGTCTGATAATTTCCTTAAGATAAATTGTAGTTAATTATATTGTTCATTAAAAGGTATGTTCTAATTTTTATTTTTCTTCATTTCCAATACTGAATATATAAATAATATATAAAACTTTTATTAGTTATGATAGCCAGAAAGATACTTCTTTTAATTAGTGTATCTTTACTTAGCAGAATAACTGAACTTTTGCCTTATATGTATTGGCTGCTTGTATTTTTCCTTTCTATTAGGTGCTTATTTTTCTGTTGAGTTACACATACACACACATTCATATACACAGTGCTCTTATCATGATGGAGACATCTGTTGAAATTTTTATGAAATTATTTTATACCTAATATAAACAGCCTGTTAAATGTTTTCCCTAGTTCTTCCAAGGCTCTGATGTTATAGACCCACATTATTCCCTTTAACTCTCTCCCTTTAGGAGATTGTCAACAGCAGATATATTTGTTTTGGTGCCAACAAATTCTGAAATCCATGCATAGTGTCTTCATAATAAGCATATCCTGTGAACTTTTTGAAGATTCCTCATATTTTTCCATAAACACTCAATTGTAACTTGTATCTCTGCTTTTGCTCTTAATATGATTGGTCTTTATGAGGTACCATTTGTATTTGTTTCCTCATCTCCATTTGTCCCTTTCTGTGGAAAGTCTCTTTTTTAAAATTTTTTATTTATTGATTTTGACAGGCAAAGTTATACAGTGAGAGAGAGAGAGAGAGAGACAGAAAGATCTTCCTTCCATTGGTTCACCCCCCAAATGGCTGCTACGGCCAGCGCTGCGCTGATCCGAAGCCAGGAGCCAGGTGCTTCTCCTGGTCTCCCATGGGGTGCAGGGCCCAAGCAGCTGGGCCATCCTCCACTGCACTCCCAGGCCACAGCAGAGAGCTGGGCTGGAAGAGGAGCAACCCGGACAGAATCCGGCATCCTAACTGGGACTAGAACCCGGGGTGCCGGCGCCACAGGCAGAGGATTAGCCAAGTGAGCCACAGCGCCGGCCAGAAAGTCTCTTTTGCTATTCTTTTTTTTTTTTTTTTTTTTTTTTATTTTTTTTTTTTTTATTTTTTTTATTTTTGACAGGCAGAGTGGACAGTGAGAGAGAGACAGAGAGGGAAAGGTCTTCCTTTGCCGTTGGTTCACCCTCCAATGGCCGCCGCTGCAGCCGGCGCACCGCGCTGATCCGATGGCAGGAGCCAGGATCCAGGTGCTTTTCCTGGTCTCCCATGGGGTGCAGGGCCCAAGCACCTGGGCCATCCTCCACTGCACTCCCTGGCCATAGCAGAGAGCTGGCCTGGAAGAGGGGCAACCGGGACAGAATCCGGCGCCCCAACCGGGACTAGAACCCGGTGTGCCGGCGCCGCAAGGTGGAGGATTAGCCTATTGAGCCACGGCGCCGGCTTCTTTTGCTATTCTTCTAGAAATTATCCTCAGCTACTCAGACAAATATTTTCTGTCATTTAAGTTCCATAGTTAGAAGGAGATGTAATGGTTTAAGGAAAAATCGTACTCCTTTTCACTTTAGTTGCCAAGAGACTGTTTCCTAGGTGCTGTGTCTTCTCTCTGTGACAGCTCCATGTACTCAGGTTTTGTCATCTTGTTTGGTTTAATTTTTATTGGAAAGATCGAGTATCTGTTTTTAGCAAAGTTTGCAATTTAAGTCAATTTTTAGAATGTCCAGCAAATGAGAATGATTATTCCCCACATTCCTTTTTTTTTTTTAAGATTGATTTATTTATCTGAAAGTCAGAAATAAGGGGTGAGGGAAGGGGGACAGAGAGAGAGAGAGAGAATGAATCTTCTATCTGATGGTACACTCATCAGATGGCCACAATGGCCAGCACTGGGCCAGGCCCAAGCCAGAAGCCAGTAGCCTCATCCAGGTCTCTCATAAGGGTGGCAGGGGCCCAAACACTTGGGCCATCTTGCGCAGCTTTTCCCAGGCCATGAGCAGCTGGGTCAGAAGTGGAGCAGCTGGAACACGAACTGGTACCCATTGCAGTGGCAACTACCCACCGCGCCGCAGCACAGCCCCTGTTCTCCACATCTGAAAATGTTGACAATTCCCTTTCTACATATCTAAATTCAGTAGCCGAATGCTGACTTCCAGTGAATTAGACCACCAGTTAGAGAGAGAGGGTCCCCACAGCCTCCACACTGAAGGCGAGATCCAGGACGGGAAAAGGAAAGGGTGCACAGGGCTGGTTCTCTCCTGTGTCGTTGGGTGAAGTGCTGATTCTCATCAGGTCTGCTGCTGAGCGGTTTCTCATCCTTCCCCCTTCAGCATTTGCACAGTGCTCAGGAAGTGAAAAGGAAGCTTAGGTTAGCAAATTGTTTTCAATGTGGTGGAGGTTTTGTGCTGAGGAAACTCGGTAGGCATTCCAAAGGATTTTAGGATTATTTTAAATAAGGATAATATCTGCTTCTTAGATAATGCATGGTTATGAATCAACATACGAGTTGATCTTCCTCAGAGATACTAGCTTACAGTTTTCCTTTTTTATAATGTCCTTACCAGAGTTGTTCTGCTTTATAAAGTTGAGAATGGCCCCTCATATTTTTTTACTAGAAACATTTGCTTGAGATTGCTTTTGTATTTTGCCAAATGTTTGGGAGAATTCACCAGGAAAGCTAACAGTCTGGAGTTTTCTTTGATTTAAGAGTATCTAATACTTTTAATTTGTGTTAAGTTTTTTCGATTTTCTTTGATCAGCCTTAGATTGTTAATTTAATCTTTTGGTCTTTATTTCTAATTCATTCATTTAAACATTATTTACTTATTTATTTTATTTCTGCAAAAGGCTGAGATGGAGAGAGAGTGAGCTTTTAATTTGCAGATTTACTCCCCAGAAGCTCACAGCAGCTGGGTCTGAGGTAGGTTGAGGAAAGGAGCTGGAAACTATCAGGATCTCCCACATGGGTGGCAGGAACTCAACCACTTAAACCATCATCTACTACCTCCCGGGATATGCATTAGCAGGAAGCTGGAGGAGGGAGCAAAGCCGGGACTCCACCCCAGGCACTCCAATATAAGACACAGGTGTTCCAAGCAGCATTTTAACCACTATGCTAAACACCCACTTCCAGTTCATTGATTAAAAAAAAAAAACTTTTTTATTTATTTTAAAGGTAGGGTTGGTTACACACGCACGCAGAGAGAGAGAGAGAAAGAGAGAGAGATGTTCCATCCACTGGTTCACTCCCCAAATAGCCACAGTGTCTGGGGCTGGGCCAAGCTGAAGCCAGGAACCTGATTCTCCGTCTGGGTCTCCTTTATGGGTAGCAGGGGCCCAAGTACTTGGGCCTTCTGCTGCTGCTTTCCCAGGCACATTAGCAGGGAGATGGGTCCGAAGTGGCAAAGCTGAGACTCGAACCAGCACTCATATGGAATGAGCCTGCAATGCCAGCTTAACTCACTAAGCCACAGTGCTGGTGCCAAGTTTATTGATTTTTAACCTTGTCTGTATTCCCTCCCTTTACTTTTTATTTCATGTGTATTCTTTTTCTTATTTCTTGATATTCATGCTAGAGGATAATTTTTCAAACATTTTTACTATTTCATGCATTTCAAGCTTGAAATTTCCTGTAAGCAAGTTTTTTATGTGTCACATTTTCAGTATTTCAGTACAAATATGATGGTATGCTGATTCAAAGTTTATGAGAGAAGAGTCAAAATATTGAAGGCTAATAATAATTAGAAGAGGGCTTCCCCTACTATACTCATATGTGAGGGTACTTCAGAAAGTTTGCAGAAAATTTGACTCAAAAGATAAGTATTTTTTGGTGTAAAAAATTGAAATTAATGCATGGTATTTTTATAATATGCATTTTTGTGAAATTTTGAAGACCTTTTATATGCAAAGATTTCAAAATTTTTTTTGCACCCAAATAAACAACTTTTAATTCCATTTTCCACAAACTTTAATTTTAATTATTGGTTACTTATTTGAGAAGCAGAGAGAAAGACAGAAAGTGAGAGAGCTCAACCACCCACTGGTTCATTTCCCAAATACCCTCAGAGTTAAAAACTCAGCTGGGGCTGAAGCTGGGAGCCAGGGACTCAAATCAGGTCTCCGATATGGGTGGCAGGAATCCAATTACTTGAGCCATCACTGCTGTCTCCCAGGGTCTGTGTTGGCAGGAAGCTGGAATCAGGAGCTGGAGCCAGGAATAGACCCAAAGCATGTGATTTGGCATCTTAACCTCTAGGCTAAATGCTGCCCTTCTGTGACCTTTTAAAAAATTTTATTTACTTTTATCTACTTGTAAGGCAGAGCTATGGGGCAGAGAGGGTGGTATCTTCCCTTTCCTGCTTCACTCCCCAAATACCCACAACAGCCATGGCTAGACCAGCCCATAGCCAGAAGCCAGGAACTCCATCCTGGTCTCCCACTTGGGAGGCAGGGACTCAAGTACTTGAGCCATCATCCACTGCCTCCAAGATGCATTAGCAGAAAGCTGAGCCAGAAGTGGAGGAGCTGGGACTTGAACTGGTCCTCCCTGTGGGAGCAGCCATCCCAAACAGCTTGCTACATCGTAACACCATCTCCCAAGAATTTGGGAGTCTTCTTGTATAATGACCTTTTTTTTAAGATCTATTTTATTTATTTGAAAGGCAGAGTTACAGAGAGACAGACAGAGAGAGAAAGACAGACAGACAGAGAGAGAGGTCTTCTGTTCACTGATTCACTTCCCAAATGGCTGAACAGCCGGGACTGGGCCAGGCCAAAGCCAGGAGCTTCTTCCGGGTCTTCCACATGGGTGCAGGGCTTCCAAGCACTTGGGCCATCTTCCGTTGCTTTCCCCAGACACATTAGCGGGGGGCTGGATCAGAAGTGGAGCAGGTGGGGTCGGCACTGTGGGTAACAGGTAAAGCTGCCACCTGCAGTACCGACTCCCATTTAGGCACCGGTTCAAGTCCCAGCTGCTCCACTTCTAATCCAGCTCTCTGCTATGGCCTGGGAAAGCTGTAGAAGATGGCCCAAGGCCTTGGGCCCTTGCACCCGCATGGGAGACCAGGAAGAAGCTCTTGGCTCTTGGCTTCTGATTGGTGCAGCTTCGGCCATTGCCTGCTAATTGGGGAGTGAAACAATGGAAGACCTCTCTTTCCCTTTCTGTCTGCCTTTCAAATAAATAATCTTTAAAAAAAAAAAAAGTGTAGCAGGTGAGATTTGAACTGGTGCTCATATGGGATGCCAACACTGCAGGCAGCAGCTTAAACTGCTATGCCACAATGCCAGTCGTGTGTAATGACTTTTTTTTTTTTTTGACAGGCAGAGTTAGTGAGACAAGGAGAAAGGTCTTCCTTCCGTTGGTTCACCCCCCAAATGGCCACTATGGCCGGCGCCCTGCCCTGATCTGAAGCCAGGAGCCAGGTGCTTCCTCCTGGTCTCCCATGTGGGTGCAGGGCCCACACACTTGGGCCATCCTCCACTGCCTTCCCAGGCACAGCAGAGAGCTGGACTGGAAGAGGAGCAAACGGGACAGAACTGGCGCCCCAACTGGGACTAGAACCTGGGGTGCCAGTGCTGCAGGTGGAGGATTAGCCTAGTGGACCACGGCACCAGCCGTGTATAATGACTTTTTTTTTTTTAATTTTTTTTGACAGAGTGGACAGTGAGTGAGAGAGAGAGACAGAGAGAAAGGTCTTCCTTTGCCGTTGGTTCACCCTCCAATGGCTGCCGCGGCCGGCGCACCGCACTGATCCGATGGCAGGAGCCAGGTACTTATCCTGGTCTCCCATGGGGTGCAGGGCCCAAGTACTTGGGCCATCCTCCACTGCACTCCCTGGCCACAGCAGAGAGCTGGCCTGGAAGAGGGGCAACCGGGACAGAATCTGGCGCCCCGACCAGGACTAGAACCTGGTGTGCTGGCGCCGCAAGGCGGAGGATTAGCCTAGTGAGCCGCGGCGCTGGCCGCTAATTCATTTTACAAAGCTTATATACTTTGATAATAAAACCAGCAAAGGACAAAAAGAAAAAGGAAAAACAATTCTAGTCTCAACTAATTTATGAATACAGATGTGCAATTTCTCAACAAAATTTAAACAAACTGAATATAACTGTGTAAATAAGATATTGCCCCTGGAAAAGGTTCCTATTACAAATACAAAGATACATTATTCACTACATTGATAAAGTAAAGGTAAAAAACCATATGATCATCTCAACAGAAACAGAAAAGATATTTGATAAACTTAATTATCTTTTTGTGACTTCTAACAACTCTGAGCACACTAGATGTAAAACTTTTTTAATTTGATAAGATAAAGTGCATTTACCAAACCAAACAGTAACTAATGCAATTCCAAATAGGGAATCAGAAAGTTATACTCTCTGAAATCAGAACATGTGCCCCTTATTCTCCCTTTTTGAGTGTCCCATAATATAAAGGATATAAGAGACAAAAGAAATAAGGATTGAAAAATTGGAACTAAAACTGTCATTATTGATAAATTACTTTTCTCCCTTTAAAAAAACAATTATCGGGCTGGCGCTGCGGCTCACTAGGCTAAATCTTCCGCCTACAGCGCCAGCACCCCGGGTTCTAGTCCCGGTTGGGGCGCCGGATTCTGGCCCAGTTGCTCCTCTTCCAGTCCAGCTCTCTGCTGTGGCCTGGGAGTGCAGTGGAAGATGGCCCAAGTGCTTGTGCCCTGCACCCCCATAGGAGACCAGGAGGAAGCACCTGGCTCCTGGTTTTGGATCGGTGCAGCGAGCCTGCCGTATCCGCCATTTGGGGGGTGAACCAACGGAAAAAGGAAGACCTTTCTCTCTCTCTCTCTCTCTCTCTCTCTCTCTCTCTTCTCTCTCTCTCTCTCTCTCTTTCTCTCACTGTCTAACTCTACCTTTCAAAAAAAATTTTTAAAAAAACCCATAAGTATCTACATAAAATTTACAGAAAATAGTAGCAGTAGCTAATTCAATATTAGACTAGACCAATATGTTAAAGTCAATTACAGGTCTTTACCCAAGCAACAACTAGAAGCTATAATTAACAGCAACAAATTAACCATACTTAGCAACAAAAACTATGATGTACCTAGGAAGAAATTAAATGAACCTTTACCCATGATACCAAATTGTAAAAGCTTTACTGAAGAGGATTAAATACTAAAAATAAATGGACAGATAGCCCATGTTTATAGATGAGAAGTTTTAATATCATAATAGAATTGGTTCCTTCCAAATTGATGTGTAAATTTAATACAACTTTAATAGAAATTCAGTTACCATATTACTTTTAATATTTATATGTAAAGAATTAAAACAGCCAACACATAATAATTAGAAGATTGAGAGGAGTTTTGTGTTCTTTATAGAATGACTTTTTATAAAGCTATTTTGATTAGGATAGTGGAGTATTGGTTCTGGCATAGATATATTGATGAATAGACTACAATTCAGAGTTTCGAAGCTGGTTCATGTGTGTATAGAACTCTTACAACAAAGGTATCCTGGTATACCACTTGAGAAAAGAAGGGGCTTTGATAAATAGAGCTCTGAAAAATTTTGTTACTAATACAGAAAAAAATTAAATTGGATTTCTATTAGAGCTCTAATTCATGACTATAGGCAATGGTCTATAGTCTCCATAAGCCTTGTACTCTTGTTTAGAAAGAACTGGAGTGTGTTTATCTCTGTTAATGAGGAACTGAAACTATGTTAGATTTGTAGTATTTCAGTAGCATTATTTTGTGGAGATTGAGCTACAATGTATATAAAGTTGTCAGTGTGATGTGTGTGTGTGTGTGTGTATGATCTGAAGACTTATTTAAAATTATGCCAGGAGAGATGATTGCCTTGTTCTTCTCTAATTTTGAGACTTATCAAATAGACGACATGAAGCTGTGGGAGCCGAGTGAGATCAGGGTACCAGCATGGTTCAGCTCTTGGAGAGGGCCCTCCTCCTGGTTCGCAGACAATTGCCTTCTTGCTGTGTCCTCGTCTTTGGGAGAGAAAAGACTCTGGGCCCTTCATCTCCTTACAGAGGCACTGACCTATCATGGAGGCTCTACCCTCATGACCAAATGTAACTTTACTTAAACCCCAAAGGCCTCATCCCAGATACCTTCCCACTGGGGAGTAGGGCCTGACACATGAATTTAAGGGAGGGGATATCAGTCCATAGCATTTCTAAAGGGTTTATTTGAAGCTAGATCTTATATCTAATCTGAGGAATTATTTTGGTGAAAGCAAATTAGCCCATTTATGTGTTGTCTGAAAGTTATTTGATTACACCAAAGAGGCAGAATATTACAGTAAAGAGTCCTAGGATGAAAGATTAGATACCTGTTATCCACGGGCTGGTGTTGTGGCATAGTGGGTAAAGTCACTGCCTGTGACACCAGCATCCCATATGGGTGCCAGTTCGAGTCCTGGCTGCTCCACTTCTGATCCAGCTCCCTGCTAGTGCACCTGGGAAAAGCAATGAAAGATGGCCCAGGTACTTGGGTCCCCGCACCCACATGGGAGACCTAGAATAAGCTCCTGGTTCCTGGCTTCAGAAAGCTCCAGCCGTTGGGGAGTGAACCAATAGATGGAAGATCCTGTCTCTCCCTCCCTCTGTCTTTAAACTCGGCCTTTCTAATAAATAAATTAATTAAAAAAAAGATACCTATGATCTAGTCCTGGCTTTACAGTTAACTATCTGTGAACTTGGATCTGTCACTTCCTGGTTAGTGTGATCTTGGGAAAGTTACTTAATTAGAGTCTTAATTTCCTCATGTGCCAAAAAATAAACAATAAAAACTTGTGGGATATTATAAGAATGAAATAAAAACCCCCAAGAAAGCATCTTATAATAGGCCTCCTGATACAGAAATTCCACTCCCTTCTCTTGGACGAGCTGTTACATCTTTGGCTTTAGTTTCTTCATCTATAATATGACTAATAGCATTCTCAAGAAACTGATTCTAAGCCTTTCTGTGTATTTCCTTCCATATATGTTCAGATTTTTAAAAAATTTTATTTGAGGTACACAAACTTCATGCATATAATTTATACAAATTTAGGAACACAGTGATTCTTCCCACCCCATACTAGCCTCCCTCCTCCCCTCACTCCTACCCTTCTTCCTCCTCCTTCTCCTATTCCCATTCTTATTTTTTCAGTTAACTTTGTGCTCATAAGATTAACCCTACACTAAGTAAAGAGCTCAACAAATAGTATGAAGAAAAGAAAAAAATCACTGTTCCTCAACAGTCCAGACAAGGGCTGATCAAAATCATTGCATCTCAAAGTGTCAATTATGCAGATCAAGGAGAACATATGGTATTTGTCTTTTATGTTCAGCTTTAAGAAACATTGCAAGTATCCTTTATGTATATAACTAAACTTATATCTTGGGTAAAGAAAAAATATGTACTGAAACCATTTTATTCCTTGGTCCAAAAGTAGAGTCCTTTACTTTGATTTTCTTTCTAACTCAGCAAAAAGAGATCTCTGCACTTAGAGACTGTTTTGAAAAGAAAATTGTTTGATACAGTCAGATGATCAGAAAGACCAAATGTTAAGTCTTTCTGGGGTATGGTGTGAATGACGCTAATACTTGCCCTTACATGAACATTTCTCTTTTTAAAAAATGTGTTTATTTATTTGAAAGGCAGAGTTGTACAGAGAGAGATCTTCCATCCACTGGCTCACCCCCTAGAAGGCCGCAGGGCTGGGCCAGAGGTAAGCCAGGAGCCGGGAACTTCCTCCAGGTCTCCAACACGGGTGCAGGGACCCAAGCATCCAGGCCATACCCCGATGCCTTTCTTAGGCCATTTAACAGAGAGCTGGATCAGAAATAGAACAAGTGGGACTTGAACTGCTGCCTATATGGGATGCTAGCATTACAGGTGGCAACTTCACTTGCTATACCACTATACCAACCCTTTAAAATGAACATTTCTGGGGCCAGCACCATGTCTCACTTAGTTCATCCTACACCTATGGCACCAGCATCCCATATAGGTGCCGGGTTCTAGTCCCAGTTGCTCCTCTTCCAGTCCAGCTCTCTGCTGTGGCCCGGGAGGGCAGTGGAGGATGGCCCAAGTACTTGGGCGCCCGTACCCACATGGGAGACCAGGAGGAAATACCTGGCTCCTGGCTGTGGATTGGCACAACGCCAGCCGTGGCGGCCATTTGAGGCATTTGAGGGATGAACCAACGGAAGGAAGACCTTTCTCTCTCTCTCTCTCTCTCACTGTCTATAACTCTACCTGTAAAATAATAAAAAAAAAAATAAAATGAACATTTCTCTCTCTTTTTTTTTTGGGGGGGGAAGGTTTTAATGTAAGTCAGAGTTATAGAGAGAGGGAGAACTAGAGAGGTCTTCCATCCACTGGTTCACTCCCTAGATGGCCACAATGGCCAGAGCTGGGCCAGTATGAAGCCAGGAGCCTCTTATGGGTCTCCCACACAGGTGCAGGAGCCCAAGCACTTGGACCATCTTCCACTGCTTTCCCAGGGCATAGCAGAGAGCTGGATCAGAAGAGGAACAGGCAGGACCCAAACTGGTGTCCATACGAGATGCCAGTGCCGCAGGCTACTATGCCACAGTACCAGCCCATTAAATGGAATTTTTTTTTTTTTTTTTTTTTTTGACAGAGTGGATAGTGAGAGAGAGACAGAGAGAAAGGTCTTCCTTTTGCCGTTGGTTCACCCTCCAATGGCCGCCACGGCTGGCTGGCCCACCGCCTTGATCCGAAGGCAGGAGCCAGGTGCTTCTCCTGGTTTCCCATGGGGTGCAGGGCCCAAGCACTTGGGCCATCCTCCACTGCACTCCCAGGCCACAGCAGAGAGCTGGCCTGGAAGAGGGGCAACCGGGAAAGAATCCGGCGCCCCGATCGGGACTAGAACCCGGTATGCCGGCACCGCTAGGTGGAGGATTAGCCTATTAAGCCTCCGCGCCGGCCATAAATGGAATATTTCTAAACTCACTGTGCTCCCATGTTACATGTTAGATGTTTGAGAGGTGCATGACCATTTATTGACATTTTGAAATAACTAGTTGAACCATTTGCTTGCTTTGTTCAACAGGTGGATTTTCAGAAAAGACAAGTGAATGGAGTTCAGAAGAGGAGGAGCCAGTGAAGAAGGCAGGACCCGTGCAGGTCCTCATTGTCAAAGACGACCACTCCTTTGAGTTAGATGAAGCTGCACTAAATCGGATCCTTCTCTCAGAGGCCGTCAGGGACAAGGAGGTGGTAGCTGTGTCTGTTGCTGGAGCATTTAGAAAAGGCAAATCCTTCCTGATGGACTTCATGTTGAGATACATGTACAACCAGGTATGCAAGAGCAACCTTGAAGGATTGTTTTGTTTGTTTCTATTTTTCTGACCCTTTGTGTTTCCTATTAGTACTTTTCTTATCTCTCAAAATTATTTTTCAGATTTATATTTCATAAAATATCTTAAATCTTCATTCACTGGCCTAACTGAATGTTGTAAGAATTTTATTATTATATTAATTCATAATAATCTCAGTTTATTCATTGATATTTATATTCCAAGTGTCTTTTCCAGGCCATACTTACTAAACTGATTTAAAATTCTGTGTCAATTAGAAGTATTTATTGACTGTCTGCTGTATACCCTGCAGTGTACTAGGTGCTATTGTGGTGAATACCAAAGAGGGTGTAGATTTTGCACTTAGGCATCTCGTGGTTTGGCTGAGGCGACAGAAGTAGGACATGTAAAGTATTTAATAGCATCAGTCAATGCTCATCCATATGTTTCTGATGTAGTTCAGGGACTGGACATCCATGTGTAGGCAGCTGTTATCACAAAAAGCTTCACAGAGGTATTGGGACTTGGGGTAGACTCTGAAGATGTGCAAGACCTGGATCAAGAGAGGGAAGAAGAGGGGGCATTCTAGACTAAGAAGAATGCTTAGGAAATAGTCCTCAAACAGTGGGCACAGTTTCTCTGCTTAAGTGGAAATCATGTATTAGAGATGAGAAGAAATAAAATTGATGAGGTATTAGCCAAGGAAGGAAACAACTCATAAAAGAACCAAAAAAATTTTTTTTTAAGATTTATTTATTTATTTGAAAGCCAGAGTTATACAGAGAAAGAGGCAGAAAGGTCTTCCATCCACTGGTTCACTCCCTAGATGGCTGCAATAGCCGAGCTGTGCTGATCCGAAGCCAGGAGCCAGGAGCTTCTTCTGGGGCTCCCACATGGGTGCAGGGGCCCAAGGCCTTAGGCCATCTTCTACTGCTTTCCCAGGCCATAGCAGAGAGCTGGATCGGAAGTGGAGCAGCCAGGACTCAAACTGGCACCCATATGGGATGCTGGCACTGCAGGTGGCAGCTTTACCTGCTACGCCACAGTGCAGGCCTCTAAAACTGAGTTTTTTGTAAGGGCTTAAAATGATACATAGAGTAAGACAAAATTTAATTAAAATTTTCTTTTATACCAGTTTATACAGAATTGTTAATTAAAGTAGCCTACTCCCAAATTTCTCTGCCTTAGTTGTGATTTCTTTCTTTCTTTTTTTTTTTTTTTAAAGATTTATTTATTTATTTGAAAGTCAGTGTTACACAGAGAGAGGAGAGGCAGAGAGAGAGAGGTCTTCCATCCAATAGTTCACTCCCCAACTGCCTGCATTGGCTGGAGCTGCACCGATCTGAAGCTAGGAGCCAGGAGCGTCTTCTGGGTCTCCCACGTGGGTGCAGGGGCCCAAGGACTTGAGCCGTCTTCTACTGCTTTCCCAGATCATAGCAGAGAGCTAGACTAGAAGTGGAGCAGCCAGGTCTCGAAACGGCACCCAATATGGGATTCCATTGCCTCAGGCCAGGAAATTAATCTGCTGCACCATAGTGCCAGCCTCAGTTGTGGTTTCTTTTTAAAGCTTTCCCTATATTTAATTCTTAAAAATCTTGTTATTTTTATTTATTGGAAAGAGAGAGAGAAAGATTCTTCTATCTGCTTGTTCAGTCTCCAGATGCTCACAATAGCTAAACCTGGGCCAGGCCTAAGCCAAGAGACTGGAACTCAGTCTAGGTCCCTAACATCAGTGGCATTGACCCAAGTACTTGAGCTATTGCTTGCTACTTCTCAGAGTATGTATTAGCAAGAAGCTCCATTGGAAGCAGAGCTGAAACCTGAACCCAGGCCCTCAGACATGCAATGTGGGCATCCAAAGTGGTACCTTAACTACTATACCAAATGCCTGCCTCTTCAAAAAGTTTTATAATCACATTTTAGTTAATACTAATTTTTAGACTTTAGAACTATATAATGAAGTCTTCCAGAAACCAGTAGCTTTTTCTAAAAAAATTATCTAACTAAGTATAACTTAGTTAGTATTTAGTAATTAGTATAACTACTAATATCCAAGGTTATCAATGACTTGCTAAATCTAAGTGCTGTTTTCTAGTCTTTGTCTTACTTGCTTATCAATCTCTATCCTGTTACAGTCATCATTTTTACTTTTATAAAAGTCCCACTTTGGTGCTTCATAGCTGTCATCTCTTTTCCTTATTAATTAACTATTTGCTTCCTGTAGCATAATTTTTCTATTCACACTAGGATGATAATTCACCTTGCTTCTTCATAGCTTCCCATTACTTGCAGGATAAAAAAATCTAACTCCCTTAGACACATTACAGGCCTCTTAGAATCTGGCCATCTCTCTGTCCTCTCTGTTACACCTTCTGACCTTCATACCAAAGCATTTGTGTATGCTCTGACATAATTTGCTATCCCTCCTTCTCTCTCTCCCTCACCTGTTCCTACTCCGTCCTTTTTGTTTGTAAGAATTTTTATTTATTTATTTATTTGAGAGTTCGAGTTACAGACAGAGAGAAGGAGAGACAGCGAGAAAGGTTTCTGGGGCCGGTGCTGTGGTGTAGCAGGTTAACGCCCTGGCCTGAAGCGCCGGCATCCCATATGGGCGCCGGTTCGAGACCCAGCTGCTCCACTTCCAATCCAGCTCTCTGTTATGACCCGGGAAAGCAGTAGAAGATGGCCCAAGTCTTTGGGCCCCTGCACCCATGTGGGAGACCCGGAAGAAGCTCCTGGCTCCTGGCTTCGGATCAGCACAGCTACAGCCATTGTGGCCAATTGGGGAGTGAACCATCGAATGGAAGACTTACTTTCTCTCTCTCTCTCTGCCTCTCCTCTTTCTGTGTAACTCTGACTTACAAATAAATAAATCTTAAAAAAAAAAAAGAGAGAGAGAGAACGGTTTCCATCACTGGTTCACTCCCCGTATGGCCCCAGTGGCTGGAGCTGGGCCGATCCGAAACCAGGAGCCAGGAGCTTCTTTAGGGTCTCCATGCAGGGGCCCAAGCACTTGGGCCATCTTCCACTGCTTTTCCAGGCCATAAGCAGAGAGCTGGATCGGAAGAAGAGCAGCCTGGACATGAATTGGCGGTCATGTGGGATGCTGGTGCCGCGGGCAGAGGCTTAGCCTACTATGCCACAGTACTGGCTGTGTCCCTCCTCCCCCTTGTTCTTTCCCAAAGTACCTTCTTTAAGTTTGCTTACCAGGAAAATTCCTAAATACTCTTCAAATCTTAGCTCAAACATCGCCTCTCCTATGAAGTCTTACCTGACCAACAGTTAATTATTCATTTTCCTATACTTCCATTTTTGTTTTATGTACACTTCCATTTTAGCATGCACATGCTACATTATAATGGTTAGCAAGTCTGAATGTTAGGCTCTGCACTGCCTCTAGTCTGGAATGATGTCTTTTTTTAATTTTTTTATTTTATTTTTTTTATTTGACAGGTAGTGTTAGAGACAGTGAGAGAGAGACAGAGAGAAAGGTCTTCCTTCCGTTGGTTCACCCCCCAGTGGCCATTAAGGCTGGCGCTGCACCGATCCAAAGCCAGGAGCCAGGTGCTTCCTCCTGCTCTCCCATGTGGGTGCAGGGACCCAAGCACTTGGGCCATCCTCTGCTGCCCTCCTGGGCCACAGCAGAGAGCTGGACTGGAAGAGGAGCAACCGGGACAGAATCCGGCGCCCCGACGGGGACTAGAACCCCAGGGTGCCGGCACTGCAGACGGAGGATTAGCCAAGTGAGCCACAGCGCTGGCCTGGAATGATGTATTTTAATCTTTGCGTCCCCAGAACGTAGCATAAAATGTGACAAGTAATTGTTCCTCTATCATAATTTTTTGGATGAATGAAGTTATTGTATCAGTGCAGTAGCTGTGCATATGTTATTCCTTTTGACTAAAATTAGAGAAGAAATAAATAGATAAAAAATTATATTGCATATCAAGTTCCTTATCATAGACTTTATTAATTTATAGGAATCAGTTGATTGGGTTGGAGATTACAATGAACCGCTGACTGGCTTTTCATGGAGAGGTGGGTCTGAACGAGAGACCACAGGAATCCAGATATGGAGTGAAATTTTCCTTATCAATAAACTTGATGGCAAAAAGGTATGAGACAAACTTCTTAAATAAAACTGAATTTTCATTTACAACAGTTACCACTTTTCAAAAGCCTTGAGAATGCTGTAGCAGATCTGGAAGCTAATATTTGTACTTTGTTTCATTACTGCTGTTTCTATTACTATTTGTTATTATTCTATTATTAAGTTCTATTTTGCTGGGTTACTAGTGAAAATCATTACAATAATCAGTGGCTAATTAATGTTTTTTCTTCCCTGTGGCATTCATGGCACATGTAAGAAATTGTCTATTTAGTATTCATTGGTAATAGTTTGCCTTAGTTCTTATGTTGTGGTAACCCTAACAGCCAAGATGATCCATAACATTTCAGTCATGTCCTTTACACTTCCTGTAGGTTGCAGTGTTATTGATGGATACTCAGGGAACCTTTGACAGTCAGTCAACTTTGAGAGATTCTGCCACAGTATTTGCCCTTAGCACAATGATCAGCTCAATACAGGTATGAGATACAAGAAATTCATTTTGATGGATGTTTATGTAACTAAAAACTATAAATGTGTTTTTACATACATGAGATAGTCAAAGAAAGAAAAAAATGGTTTAATCAAGCATGCCTTAGTGTACCAGTTCTTGTAATTTCTAGAAGAATGAAATTGTTTTTGTTGCTCTTCTAATGGCTCATCAATTTTCAAATTAACTGCTTTAATCAGAAAAGATTGTATTGTTCATATTTATATAATAAACTCAATAGTATTAAATCTTATATGCATGTAGTTGGACCACAAAATTTATAAATGTAAAACTTTATTTTTCATAACCAATGGAAATGTTTCCAAATATAAAACATTTATTTGTGTTTGTATCTTTTAAGGCACCTTAATATACATTTATAAAAGTAAAGGTCTTTGTATAAAATGTTTTCTTTCATTTCTTTTCCTTTCCTCATTTCCTTCTCTTTTTTGAAGTGTTATTTTAGAGGTTATTGTGCATGTTCTAACTTGTCCCTGAAGTCCGTGGAAAAGGTTATGATAGCCACTGAACATATTGCATAAAAGTCGTAAAGCCATTTTTAGAGCAAGAAACAGAGCAGATCAATAAAAAAAGGTACTATGGCTTAAAAAGGCAGGAAAGGCACAGTAGTGAGGATGAGTAAGGGAAGGCTGAATCAGAAGGGACTGACGATGAAGCCAGTGGACTGGCACCAGGGTACTGTGTGGTGGGACCACCAAGAGGGAGTTCCTAGAAAGAGCAAGGATGGGCTCAATGTTTATTACAAAGGAGTCTCAAAGCCATGGTTATAACCTGTGACCGATGCTCTTAGAAGGTTACTTCCTCAAGTGAGCCTTTAAAATGAGAGTTCATAGTCAACAGTAAAAGCCATTTACACAAGCCAATTAAAATGAGATTGATTTTGCCTTTTAAATATTATTTGCTATTTATATTTTTCTTCAATACTCCGAATATTTTCATAGAAAAATCCTAGAAGTCCTTAATAATTTTTTATTATATGAAAAATGATGTTATTTAAATAAGTATCCAAAGTATACTATCCGTATTTGAACATTCAGCATCTTTAGTTTTTCTTTGAAGTTGCTGATATTTATCTCACCTCAAAGAAAAAAAAAAGACATCTTAATGCTGTGATCTGTGAAGCAAGAATACATATGTATCACAATGTAAGCATGATATTCTGAACTCAACTTCCTTGTCATGGAGCTTTACGTAGATATAGATAAAATAATTAATTATGAATAAGTCAACATATTTGAAAAATTTTCCATATGGGTTGTTCAGATGTGGATTGTTACTATTTTGCTCTACTTAAAAGAAAGATTATTTTATTGACTGTTAAATTAGCTTATAAAGTAATTAGAACATTCTGATTCCAAAGCAGGGGACTATTATGTTTCTGGAACAACATTATGATCATTATATGTTCCTCATTTTCTCTCAAGCTTTCTTTACTCCTCCCTGATTGTCTTAAATCATTTAAGTAAGTATGTAAGAGATTTCAGTTTTATGATAGTTGTTATTTAGAGAATGGCAAAGTGAGTGCTTAGAATGGTGTCACTTATCATCTCATTTTGATTACTTCTGAATCAAGGTGTATAACCTATCCCAGAATGTCCAGGAGGATGATCTTCAACACCTCCAGGTAAAAATATATAGTTAAATATATTATCTGGTATTTTATATATATATATATACATATATATATTCTGATAATCTCTTGAACGTGCTTAGAAGAACTTGAAGGAATGATTTAGAAACAAAAACAAATAGGGGTTTTTAGTCTTCTGGGTTTTTATTCTGGTCCCACAAGGTTTTTTTGGTTCTGATTAAGTTTTCAAATTCCTTTGTGTGTTTAAAGCTACTTGCCATCAGCTATGTATATGTGAAAATATATGGCAAATCAGAAAAGAAGTACTTGACTTTAAAATTATCCAAATTGTGAAGTTGATGTGCTGACCTCCAGGGCTTGATTGCTGTTAGTGTAATACCCGTGATACTGCTGACTTTTTTTTTTCCTGTGGACCCTTAAATGCTAAGGACTCTGGGGAACTCCCTGATGCTAACTCACAGGTTCTGTTTTAGACCTGACAGAGACCTTGGTAATACCTGGTTTTACCCCTCATAATTTATAGATAAGGAAAATGAGGCAGAAAAAAAAATTTGTCCAACACATAGGGCTAATTAGTGGTGGAGCAGGATTAAAACTGGGGTCACCTAACTGGGCTCAGTGGTTTGTCCACTTCCTAAGGAGCCATGAAATCTCACATTAGCAGAAGATCAGTTGTAGTCTCAAGATGGCTGCATCCCTAACACTCTCTGCTCTTTTAATTCGTGTTGCTCTTGCAGAGATAGCAAAGTCTGTTTTTTCTCTGATAGTATTCTTCCTGTGTTTTTTATAGAGAAACTTGTTTTTTTTTTTTTTTTTTTTTTTTTCTATTTTGGCAGTAGGAGCCATGAAGCAGATTGTGGAAATATAACAGATAGCAAAGTGTAAAGCAGGGTAACCCGTGACATTAGGAAGACCGTGTGCAGTTCACATGCAGCATTGCTACCAAGTGCATTTCTAGCAATATTTATATACATCAAACTTAGCATCATTTATGACAAATAGGCAACAGCTGATTCATTGTTAGATGTTTTTCATAATAAGACAATTAGTTCTTTGAGCATGTATTATAACCTAGCCAATTATTTTCTGATCTATAGGAGTTTCTGAGAAAGACCTGATTTTTTATTTGATGTTGAGAAAGCCCTGTTTTCTTGAAGTCATTTAGAAATGACCTCATGTTCCTGTAGATGACAAGGCCTCTGCCTTCCTCAGAAATGATTGTGCATTCAAATTATGCTAGTAATGAATCCTGGGAGGAGTGTCTGGTCTCTGGAGCAGCTGCTCTGTAGTCACGACATTCCAGACCTCCCTTTCATGCCTCTCATCAGGGCCCTCGTAATTACAGTCCCTTATCACTCCCAGGAGAGGCCCTGTGGTGCTGGGAGAGCTACTGCCCAGGGACACTGGATGGGAAACCGTGGGTGAGCATTCTTCCCAGCTCTCAGGAACCATGGTGGCTTGTTATTTTTGTATATCAAGTGGCACTTCCTCTGGGCAAAGCCACTCAGCCTATTTGGATAAAACTCATCAGTGGCTCAGTCACACACACCTCCTCAGATCTGTGTTCTCCAAAGCCTTACATTTTTAGCAACACAAAACCTCATTTTATGGTGGTGCCTCAGGATTTCAATTGGGAGCCATACAAAATAAGAGAGTTCAGTATATTTGATTCTCCACTTTTTAAGCCTAATGCCTTGGTAATAATCCAGGCCCTTGTGCCATTCACTCTCCTCGGGCGACAAGTTCTGTAAATGCACCCTATGTAGTTTCTGGCTATGAAGTCCATTCTGTGCAAGTTCTTCTTTGAAAGGTTGTTAGGCTAAAGTTTCCTCCTCCTCTACAAAGAAAAGGTCCTGCATTCTAGATATGAGGTATAAATTATAAAAGATAAAATGGAAAGTTTATTTTTAAATGGGTTTCATTGTTAAATATCCAATTAATGTAGCTGTGCTTTAGCCATCCGATACTTATTTTCTGAAAAGGATTTTTGTGGTCTTAATAATACAGTATTCAGTTACAGCAGGGGAAAAAATGAGGGGAAGAAAGACACGTGCTGCTGCGAACACTGAAGTTCTCTCTGTGTGTTTGTGTGTGTGATTTTCCTTGTAGCTTTTCACTGAGTATGGCAGGCTGGCCATGGAGGAAACGTTCCTGAAGCCATTTCAGGTGAGTGAATGTTAAAGGACAGTAAATTCTTGTTGGATTTTCCTGAAGACTATCACCAGGTGTGCAAATTACTTTCATGTTTTATCTCATTTAAGAAGCATTTAAAAATACCTGCTTAGTGCTATTTAATATAAGGACGATATAGAAATGGGAAGATAAAAAGAGGTGAACTACACATTCTGGTTCCTGCAACAGCATCAGCTTTTCTTCCCCAAACTTAACCCTGGTGATCGCATGGAAGACAGTTGATGAGTCTGTCAAACATGAAAAGCTAAAAACAAACAAATAAGACTTGGAACAGTATTAGGTAGTTGTAAGCCAGAGCAGAAGCTGACTTAGCACCAGGGAGGATACTGGGGGCTGGGGGTTGCAGGGTTTTTAGAGGTTGGCACTCTGTCCTTTCTTAAGTATTTAAGCTATTGCAGTGCCACCAAATAGCAAACCAGCAACGAGCTCAGCCCTTGCCTGGGGCAGCAGAGAATGCTCAGGAGAACACCCGAGCTCAGATTGAGTGATGTCTGGCCCTTCCCTGCTCCCTTCTTCCCCCACCCAAGCTGACGTGTACACCAGGAATGAGGCTGTCAGCACTGAATGAAACAGCTGCTGAAAACAGGACCTGGAGGAGGTACATAGTTCAACACCCAAGATTGCCCCTGAAGCACAGCTCCTTCAGCCTGAACTGATCCCAGAAAGCTTCAGCTCTCTCTGGAGTTCTGCTCCTTCCTGCATATGCACATCACTAGCCAAGATGAAGATGGGTCGTGCCCTAAGGGAATATGAATATTCATGGAAACTGAACAACTAATAAAATTAATGGCCCAAATGGCCAGTGATATAAAATGACTTGAATTAGTTATCTATTGCTATGCATAACAGGTCATCCCTAAACCACAAACTTTTATTATCACTCACGTTTTTGTTTTGTTTTATTGAAAGGCAGAGTTACAGAGAGAGGGGGAGAAACAGAGAAATCTTTCTGCTGGTTCACTCTTCAGATGGCTGCAACACCAGAGGCTGGGCCAGGCCAAAGCCAGGAGCCAGAAGCCCAGAGCTTTTTACAGATCTCCCATGTGGTTGCAGGGGCCCAAGGATATGGACCATCTTCTGATGCTTTCCCAGATGCGTTAGCAGGAAGCTGGATTGGAAGTGGACCAGCCAGGTTTCAAACTGGTGCCCATATGGGATGTCAGCATCACAGGTGGAGGCTTAACCTACTATACCACAACGGTGGCCCCCACACATTTTTTTATTTAATTCATCTGACCTCATTCTATGATCACAGAACAATTTAGTTAGAAGTTAATAAGGAGGTGAAGTATTAGCCTAGCAGTTAAGATGTCAGAGTACCTGAGTTCAGTACACAGCCCTAGATCCTGAGCTGCCAGCAGATGCAGGCCCTGGGAAGCAGCAGTGATTGGGTTCTAGTGACTCCTTAGTGATTGGGTTCCCACCGTCCATGTGAGAGACTTGAATCGAGCTTCACTACTCCTGCTTTTGTCCTGGCCCAGCCTCTGCTGTTGTGGGCATTTAGGGAGTAAAAAGCATATAGGAGCTCTCTGTTTCTGTTTCTCAAACAAATATATACATGAATAATTTTTAAGTTACTAAGTATTTCTTAAAAATGCATATTTGGGTGACAGGCATTTGGTCTAGCCATTTGCGACACCTGCATCCCATGTTGGAGAGCCTGCTTCATTTTCCAGCTCTGGATCCCCATTTCAGCTTCCTGCTGATGTGCACTCTGGGAAAACATGATAGCTGAAGTGTTTGGGTTCCTGCTACCCATGTGGGAGACCTGGATTGAGTTCCCAGCTCCGAATTCCAGCCCAGGCCCGGCCCTGGCCCAGCCTTGGTTGTGGTGAGCATTTGTGGAATGAACCAACAAATGGTGACTCTCTCTTTCTCTCTGCCTCTCAAATAAATTACAACAAAAAAAGGCATATTTGGAAATTTAGACATACACTTCAAAGGTAATTCATATGTCAGGGCAGAATCATCATCATAGAAATCTGAAAACACTGTAAACCGAGTATCTCAAAGTAAAAGTTACGAAAATGGTACTTGGAAGAAAAATATAGTTTCATAAGTTTATATTAGAAAAGAAGAAAGACATAAAATTGGTGATGTAAGCACAACTTTAGAAGAGAAAAAAAAGAAGAAAGCTAATGGAACTAAGAAGAAAGAACATAGATAAAAGCTTCACGCCTCAAAATGGGTTGATCTAAAAACAATGTGGGTTGAAAAAGATTGTTGCCAGAGACTGTCGATGACATTTTTACTATAGCTTAATATTGAGCCAAACTGAACAGTATGTTAAGAAGCAGGGATGTGCCAGGAAGGGATGCACAGGAAGGTCCAGTGTTACTGGTATGTTCATTTGTGTAAGTGGGTGTGTGTTCTACTTTATTACTGTGCTTAATAGCCTACATGTATGTTACATGTTCTTTTGTACCATTATATAATAAAATTTCAAATCTTGAAAAAAAATCAGTAATACTTCTCAAAGCCAGCAATTACCAACTAACAATGTTTTAAAAAATTACATATCTTTCATAATAGCAGGTAAAACAAAAATCTTTAATAATTAATTACCAAAATATGGAAATTCTTCAACATGTTCATGGAAAATGTATTTTATGGAAAAAACTATACATGCTTTTTAATAATTTTTGCACCAAAATTAGCATCTCTTTTTTAAAAAGGTTTTTCATTTGAAAGGCAGAGTTAAAAAGAGAGGGATTTTTCATCCAATGTTTCATTTCCCAAATGACTGCAATGGCCTGGTGCTGATCCAGGCCAAAGCCAGGAGACCAGAACTCCATCCGGGTTTCCCACATGGGTGGTAAGGGCCCATGTACTTGGGCCATCTTCTACTGCTTCCCCAGGCATATTATCAGGGAGCTGGATCAGAATCAGAGCAGCAGGACTAAGACTGACACACATAATGCATACTAGCATTGCAGGCAGTAGTTTAACTTACTGTGCCACAGTGCTGACCTCTGCCCATTCATTATCACAAATATAAAGAACCCTTACCAACAACACAAGACATCCCAATGGAAAAAAGGATGAAGGATTAACCCAATGTGACACAACACTGTCCCCATAATATATCTCTTAATTTCATTTTCCACAAGTTTTTTGAAGCACACTTATATAAAGACCTTTATGGAGAAACAATTTGAAGAACTGCTAAATACCATAAAGGGAATTTTGTATAAAATAGAGAGATATAATATGATCACAGATAGAATGATTTAAACTACAACAGGGCCAGCGCCGCGGTTCATAGGCTAATCCTCCGCCTTGCGGCGCCGGCACACCGGGTTCTAGTCCCGGTCGGGGCGCCGGATTCTGTCCCGGTTGCTCCTCTTCCAGGCCAGCTCTCTGCTGTGGCCGGGGAGTGCAGTAGAGGATGGCCCAAGTGCTTGGGCCCTGCACCCCATGGGAGACCAGGATAAAAGTACCTGGCTCCTGCCATCGGATCAGCATGGCGCGCTGGCCACAGCGCACCTGCTGCAGCGGCCATTGGAGGGTGAACCAACGGCAAAGGAAAACCTTTCTCTCTGTCTCTCTCTCTCACTGTCCACTCTGCCTGTCAAAAAATAAATAAATAAATAAAAATAAAAAATAAAAAAAGAAACTACAACAGGATTTTTGGTATAGATTTCCGTAGCTAATATGCAGGAATTAAGTTCCATTTTGATTTAAGATTTTTTTTTAAGAAGAAAATCTAAATTGAAGATTTAATAATACTAGAAACCCCTAGTAATGAAACTGTCACGGTCCCCTACAGATAAGACAAAAGCCCAATGAGACTAAACAGTTTAAATACAGTCTTGTAAATGTGGGAGCCTGATATTCAGTAGAGTGGCATCACACACCATTGGAAATGGATGGATGAATAGCTGGTTTTGTAAAAAGTAGTTCACATCTTGGAAAAAAGTTGGATTTCTGCTAAACAACGTGTATAGAAATAAGTTTCAGAGGATCAAAGAACTAAATGTGAAAGTGGAAATTCTGAAGCTAATTAAAGGAAATGCTAGAGAATATTTTTCTGAACTGGGGTGAAGTAACATTTATTTATAAGGTCCCCCCAAATTAACCATGTAGTATAAAATTGATGGATATTACTATATCAAAATTAAGTATTTTCTATTTGTAAAAGGACTTTATAATAAAAATGAGTACATTTATAGAAGATACTGACAATGTCAAAAGTCAACAAAATATTATTGTACAGAATATGGTAAGCACAACTTGGGACCCATTCAGATATTAATGGACAAGTCACAGAGGAAACTTGAATTGCTAACACATTTCTGAAGGGATTTCAAGTTTCACTGATAATTAGATCAAATTAAGACAACAATAAAATACCACTTCACACTCATTAAATTGAGCGAAAGTAGAACAGGAGTGATATCAAATGATAGCTAGGAGGATTTGGGTAATTGGGAACACCCAAATTTTGTTGGTGAAAATGCTCATGGGAGCAGCCTTCCTCAGGAACAGGCAAAATGTAAAAGGACGTTGGTCACAACACTGAGGAAGAGGAGGAGCAGTGTAATGAGGAGGAGGAAGTTGGAAGCAATGTAGGTAAACAGCATCCAAACACAAGCAACCAAAAGAATAGACAGTAACAAGAATAGTTAAGCTTCATACTGAATTAAGCAGGAAAAAATATGAAATCAATAATATGATACTTTTATGATTATTTAATATGCTCTACAAACACAATATATTTGAATTAAGAAATTGGAATGGGAATCTGGGAAAAATATGATAAAGTAAAGCAATAAAGGGAACTTGACAAGGAGAGATGGTGGTAGTGTTGTGAATAAAGGAATTGCAGTCTGTCCCCTGAGGTCTGGGGAAGTAAGCATGCCAAAGGAAGCAGGGTAGAATAAAGCCAGTGTGTTTTACAATCTTCTGTGTGGTTTACAATATCTACTGACTTGGTTGTCTTTTTAAAAATCATTTCTTCGGCTAAAACTGAAGTTTTGCATAGTGATGGTGCTATCAATTTCTTCTCTTTGGACCACTGGCTTATGTAGATAGAGGAATTAATTCCAGATGTACTGTAAAGGAGCTTTAAGTCACACCAGCAGGTGTCACTGCTACATACACTTGGCCAGATGGCACTAAAACCCAGAGACCAATCAGTGCTCTGATAAAATAGATAATAGTTGGGAAGATAGATGATAGACAGATAGATAGGCAGGCAGAGTTACAGCCTTTGGTGAAACAATACCAATGAGTTGAAAACAACAGAAAAACGTTAAGAGATAACTACTTGTTAGTAAACTTAGGCAGTATGAAATGCCAGTGGAAAGAAAGTTTTTACTGAATGAGTCAACAGTGCCTCCTAAACAGTTAGGTTTGGACTTGTATAAATCTAACCATCTGAAAGGAAATGGTAAAAGTGGCTTCCAAAGCCATTTAATAATATTTGAGATTGAAATAATCAAATTCAAAACAAAATACTACACATTATAAAATTAAAAGATAAAATGCAAGTATGTTTAAGTCTCAGAACAACATTTAAGATATCAGTAAAATAATTCATGTTTGTTAGAAAAATTGCAAAATATAGGGCTGGTGCTGTGGCATAGTAGGCTAAACCACCGGTGGCGCCAGCATCCTATATGGGTGCCAGTTCATGCCCTGGCTGTTCCACTTCTGATCCAGTTCCCTGCTAATGGTCTGGGAAGGCAGTGGAAGATGGTCCAAGTGCTTAGGCCTGTGCATCCACATGGGAGACCTGGAAGAAGCTCCTGATTCCTGGCCTTGGCCTGGCCCAGCTCTGGCCATTGTGGCCATGTGGGGAGTGAACCAGCAGATGGAGATGTCTCCCTCTCTCTGTCTATAACTCTGCCTCTCAAAGAAATAAATAAAATCTTTTTAAAATTTAGGAAAATACACTAACTTTTAAAAGAAGTTTCAGTTAATTTAGCACTCTTGTTTAGTAGGTCACCACTTCCATCTTTGTCTAAGCAGAAAACATCTTAATTCATGTGGATAAAATTGTGAGGGAAATTGTAAACATTGAGAAAGTTAGGTGAGTGGTATGATATTTTAAAAGTAATAATCCTATGCTAAAACTAATTTAAGCAAATTTAAAATAGAAGAATTCTTAACTCTGGAGTAAAGTTACACAGGTCCATAATAAATAGCAACTGTGAAGGTAATGAGCCAATGAAATGAATAGCTGAAGTAATAGATTGATTCTTAAGCTCTGATAAAATAAAAAAGGTCTCAGAGTATTTAGAAACCATGGTTGAAAAGAGGGAATAAAAAGCTAAGTGAATTAAGCTTGAAAACAATATTGAAATGCAAGTTTAGCCAGTGGTGTGAGTGCTTACAGCCGGTGGGGAAGAGCATGGAGGTGGCTTTGATTTGTAGTATCTGCTAATTTCTGTGTTGTAAACACTTTCACCAAAGTCCGCTGCAAGCTACCAACACGATGTCAACTGATGTGCAAAATTTCTCAAATTTTACCAGCTCCTTGCTCCTTTTTTTTTTTTTTTTTTTTGACAAGCAGAGTTAGAGAGAGAGAGAGAGAAAGGTCTTCCTTCCGTTGGTTAACCTCCCAAATGGCCTCTACGGCCGGCGCACTGCGCTGATCCCAAGCCAGGAGCCAGGAACTTCCCCCTGGTCTCCCATGTGGGTGCAGGGCCCAAGGCCTCGGGCCATCCTCCACTGCCTCCCGGGCCACAGCAGAGAGCTGGACTGGAAGAGGAGCAACCGGGACAGAATCCGGTGCCCCAACCGGGACTAGAACCCGGTGTGCCGGCGCCGCAAGGCGGAGGATTAGCCTAGTGAGCCGCGGCACCGGCTTACCAGCTCCTTTTAAGTCCTTACAAGCCAGCTCTAAACTGTGTAGCACACCTAGGAAGTATGAAAATAGTTTACAAAGTTCATGGAAAAATAAAATAGATAAGTTTATTTTGATGCAAAATTTTAAAGTGAGTTTTTGCAGAGTGTATTTTCCAAGAACTTTTGGAAAACCATTTTATGCATGGACTTAAAAGTTTTCACACCAAAATAAACTTACTTTAATTGCATTTTCCGTGAATCTTTTGAAGTGTCCTCCATAATTCATATTAAGACATGGTCTCTGACATACATTACTTATTTTCTCATTTTTCTGCTCACTGTGAGCACTTGAACCTTTTTTTTTTTCCTATTTATCTGAGAGACAACACAGATGACAGAGGTAGACAGTGCCCATCTACTGCTTCACCCCCAAATGTCTGCAACAGATAGGGCCAGGCAGGGCTGAAGCTGGGAGCCTCAAACTCAGTCCAGGCTGAGTGACAGGAACCCAACTGCTTGAGCCATAACTGCTGCCTCCCAGGGTCTGCATTACCAGGAACCTGGGGTCAGGAGCCAGAAACAGGCAACAAACCAGGGGCTTTAAAGTGGGTTGCAGGCTTAACTGCCAGTGAATGCCCACCCCTGAAGCTTGTCTAATGATCCAGTGGGTGGGGAGGAGGCCAGCATTGTGGCACAGAGGGTTAAGCCACCACATGGGATGCCCATAGCCGTTTGAGTCCCGGGTACTCTACTTCCAATCCAGCTGGCTACTGATGTGTCTGGGAAGGCAGTGGATGATGCCCAAGTACTTGGGACCCTGCCACCCATGTGGGAGATCTGGATGGATTTCTGGGCTCCTGGCTTCAGTCTGGCCCAGACCTGACTGTTGTGGCCATTTGGCAAGTAAAGCAGTAGATGGAAAATCTCCCTCTGTCAGTCTGCCTTTCAAATAAATGAGCCAATTTTTAAAAAAATCCAGCAGGAGAAGGCCGGCGCCGCGGTTCATAGGCTAATCCTCCGCCTAGCGGCGCCGGCACACCGGGTTCTAGTCCCGGTCGGGGCGCCGGATTCTGTCCCGGTTGCCCCTCTTCCAGGCCAGCTCTCTGCTGTGGCCCAGGAGTGCAGTGGAGGATGGCCCAGGTGCTTGGGCCCTGCACACCATGGGAGACCAGGAAAAGCACCTGGCTCCTGGCTCCTGCCATTGGATCAGCGCGGTGCGCCGGCCGCAGCGCGCCGGCCGCGGCGGCCATTGGAGGGTGAACCAACGGCAAAGGAAGACCTTTCTCTCTGTCTCTCTCTCTGTCACTGTCCACTCTGCCTGTCAAAAAATAAAAATAAAAAAATAAAAAAATCTAGCAGGAGAAGCCTCACCAATGTATTTTTTTTTAAATTCTTTACATTAGCTTTTTTGTCTTTGGACTTCCAAAGATTTAGTTGAGAATAACAATAATTTAAACATGGTTGAGAATAATAGCTATGCAGTGTTTTAAAATGATCCTTTTTTTAATTTATTTTTTATTTTTTTATTTTTTGACAGGCAGAGTGGACAGTGAGAGAGAGAGACAGAGAGAAAGGTCTTCCTTTGCCGTTGGTTCACCCTCCAATGGCCGCCGCGGCCGGCGCGCTGCGGCAAGCGCACCGCGCTGATCCGATGGCAGGAGCCAGGAGCCAGGTGCTTTTCCTGGTCTCCCATGGTGTGCAGGGCCCAAGCACCTGGGCCATCCTCCACTGCACTCCCTGGCCACAGCAGAGAGCTGGCCTGGAAGAGGGGCAACCGGGACAGAATCCGGCGCCCCGACCGGGACTAGAACCCGGTGTGCCGGCGCCGCTAGGCGGAGGATTAGCCTAGTGAGCCGCGGCGCTGGCCGAAATGATCCTTTTTTTAAAAAAAATTATTTTTTATTTCTTTGAAAGGCAGAGTTACAGAGAGAGCGAGAGAGAGATTGATTTTTTTTTTAATTTTTTTTTTTGACAGGCAGAGTGGACAGTGAGAGAGAGAGAGACAGAGAGAAAGGTCTTCCTTTTTGCCGTTGGTTCACCCCACAATGGCCGCTGCGGCCGGCGTGCTGTGGCCGGCGCACCGCGCTGATCTGAAGCCAGGAGCCAGGTGCTTCTTCCTGGTCTCCCATGTGGGTGCAAGGCCCAAGCACTTGGGCCATCCTCCACTGCACTCCCTGGCCACAGCAGAGAGCTGGACTGGAAGAGGGGCAACCGGGACAGAATCCGGCGCCCCGACTGGCAATAGTTCCCGGGGTGCTGGCGCCATAGGTGGAGGATTAGCCTATTGAGCCACAGCACCAGCCCAGAGATTGATCTTTTATCTTCCATTCTCTGGTTCACCCCCAAATGGCTGCAACAGCTGGGGCTGGGCTGGGCCGAAGCCAGAAGCCCGTATCTTCTTCTGGGTCTCCGGTATGGGTGCTGTTTCTCCAAGCACATAAACATAAGCAGGGAGCTGGATCAGAAGTGGAGCAACCAAGCCTGGAACCAGTCCCCATGTGGGATGTCAGCATCACAACTGGAGGCTTAATCTGCTACAGCACAACATCGGCCCACTCTGCAGATTTTACAAGGACTTTGGATAATACTTTCCAGTTTGCTTGAAGAACCTAGTGGGCCGGCGCTGCGGCTCAATAGGCTAATCCTCGGTGCCAGCATCCCAGGTTCTAGTCCCGAATGGGGCACCAGATTCTGTCCCGATTGCCCCTCTTCCAGGCCAGCTCTCTGCTGTGGCCCGGGAATGCAGTGGAGGATGGCCCAAGTGCTTGGGCCCTGCACCCACATGGGAGACCAGGAAGAAGCACCTGGCTCCTGGCTTCAGTTCAGCACGGTGCGCCGGCCACAGCGTGCTGGCCGTGGCGGCCGCTGGGGGGGGGGGGTGAACCAACGGCAAAGGAAGACCTTTCTCTCTGTCTCTCTCTCTCACTGTCCACTCTGCCTGTCAATAAATAAATAAATAAATAAAAATAAAAGAACCAAGTGAAAATATTCATGGCAGGCATGATAGGAGATTCATGTCTGTCTTTATCGGCTATAGATTTCCTTGGTTAGACTTGCATGAGCTGCACCTGGCCCCCTGTTGCCATGTTACTGGGATGGTCACACCCTTGGGTCAGGACCCGACTAGGGGCATTTTCCGTGCTGTCACACACTGTTTGAGGTTGATTTAAAGGCAGACTCTAGCAGCACTAAGCAAGGCTGTCCTCCTCGGCTGCTCTCTGCTCAGTGATCAGCCTCTGTGGCTTGCTCCCTGGAGGGACTCATTTGCCATTTGTGTGGCCCTGTGGCTCTCCCTGTGTGTGCTTGTCACTCATGTCCTCTGGGTTCTGCCAGGGCCTTGGGGGTGGAGAGAGTTTTCACACTGTTGTGTGATAATAACGCAGTTTGTTCTTGGATCTGAGCTGAAAACAGGTTCCCCTTGGAATGAAGACTCTAAGAAGCCCCTGTGTTGTACCATTACACATGCCCTTTGGCTGTTAACGGCCCAGAAACTTACTAAACTATTTCATGCCCCTTAAGTATTTACTTAGGCTAGAAAGAAATAGAATCATTCTTCATTTATCAAAGAATTATATTCTCCGGGTTCCCTTGAGTCAGTGTTTTAGATGCCAGTGCATCTGTCAGTGGCAGTTCTGCAAAGTACATATGTTTAGAGAAGGCCTGTCTACAAAAGCCTATTTAACCTGCCATAAACTAAATAGTATGCACAATTTTCCTGAATCCTAGCCCCTTTAAGCCAGAGCCCTGAGTATATCCAACAACTCCCAGACATCTCTAAGGCCCTGACCACTGAGACAAATGGGGAGGGCTGGCAGGATTTAGCCTGTGTGGATTGAGCAAGGTTTTCTAAGCACCTATATTAAAACAGTTTCTGAGCCAGACCGGTTTACTGAGTCTGAAGACGTTGGGGCCAGGGAAACCGGCAGTCTGCAGATCACCCTTCGGCACATGCTACTGAGAATGGGTTTAGTCTCTGGGCGCACCCTCCCAGAGCCGTCTGTGGCATAGAGGGCTCTGGCGAAGACTGGTGCCATTTCCCTGTGTGTTTCTGTGGTCAAGGGTTAGTGAATTCAGGGGTGCCTTTAATAGAAAAATAAACATAAACCCTAAAAACCTTTCCTGCGTGCTTGATTTCTCTTCTTTGAAGGCTTATTTCCTTGTTGAGTCTAATTTAGGATTGGTAACACTTATTCTCTTTAATCTTGCCGGTGTTAAGTCCTTCACTTTTCACAATAGTTAATTCATTCCAGTTTTTCTCCAGTGCTGTTTTTCTGCCCTGTTTTAGCATACTTAAAAGCCTAGCAACACCATAGACCTTAGAAAAAAAATGTAATCCTCTCTGTGAGATCGAAGTGAGCTCAGTTCTTCACGTTGTTTTAGGTGGAATTGTAATTAATTGCAAGCAGATCAGTACATTCCAGTGTTAAGGGTAAACTCAAGGCTGCTCAGTAATAAACTGTTAGGTTAGGATAAACCCGTTTCTCACAATTTCTCATTCAGGTTAGGTATGAATATGGACAATTAAGAATTGTTTTACTCTAGTTTAATTACATTTAATGACCCTTTATTCCCATGATTTAAAGATGTTCATTTGTAGAATTCTTTGATAATGATTTAATCTACTTTGAAACAAAACGTCCTTGATCAAATATCTGTGATGATTTTAACTGTCAAGTAATACCAGAGAAATGCATGACCTCACTGAGAAAATGAGAGGGGTTGTCTGCCAGCTTGGGCTAGAAATTAAAGGAAAAGAATGTGAGGATAGGACTAAGGAAAAGGACAGCTCTCTGCAAAAGCTACCGCACCATCCCAGGTGCCAGGAGGACTTTGCCGTTTGCATAAAATCAGCTCAGTGGTGTAGATCCGGACTCTCCCAGTTCCACATTTAGGTCCATGAAATGTCAGCAAAGTCATGTCTGGAAGAACAACATAACAATCAAAATTTATTGAGCACTGATTTTATGCCAGGTGCTGTGCTAAATGTGTGTGTGTGTGTGTGTGTTTTGACAGGCAAAGTGGACAGAGAGACAGAGAGAAAGGTCTTCCTTTGCCGTTGGTTCGCCCCCCAATGGCCGCTGCGGCCGGCACACCATGCTGATCCTAAGCCAGGAGCCAGGTGCTTCTCCTGGTCTCCCATGTGGGTGCAGGGCCCAAGGACCTGGGCCATCCTCCACTGCACTCCCGGGCCACAGCAGAGAGCTAGACTGGAAGAGGGGCGACCGGGACAGAATCCGGCGCCCCGACCGGGACTAGAACCTGGTGTGCCGGTGCCGCAGGCGGAGGATTAGCCTATTGAGCCACTGCGCCTGGCGAGTATGTGTGTTTTAAGATTTATTTATTTGAAAGGCAAAATTACAGAGAGGCAGAAACAGAGAGGCCTTCCATCTGCTGGTTTTACTACTCCCCAAATGGCCACATGGGTGGAGCTGGGTTGATTCGAAGCCCGAAGCCCAGAGCTGCACCGGGTCTTCCAAGTGGGTGCAGGGGCCCAAGGACTTGGGCCATCTTCTACTGCTTTCCCAGGCCATAGCAGAGTGCTGAATCAGAAGTGGAGCAACTGGGACTTGGACTTGAACTTGTGCCCATATGGGGCGCCAGCATTGCAGGCGGCTTTACCTGCTATACCACAGCGCGGGTCCCCCAAGTCTGTTTCTTACATTATTCAAATTAATGTTCATTGTTCTATAAAATAAGTAATGTTATTACCCCTTTGTTATTATCTCTTTTTTAATCCAATAAGGAAACACTGAGGCTTAGCACAGTTAGGTAACTAATCCCTGGTCATACATATCTTTAAGTTGCAGAGTGCATCTTGCTTGATCTGGGCCACAGCCATTTACGCACTATCTTTCAGTACCTCTCTTCCCCTTCAATCCCATGCACTTACTAAGCATTATTTTGTGGTCTTATATTTTAATGTGAATATCTCATTTCACTAATTAAATTATAAATACCTTCAAAGCAGAAGCGTGGGAGTTTACTTTTGTAGCCTAGAGCTGCTACTGCAATGCTTTTCATACAGCACATGTTCAGTAAATATTTACATATATTTCACATTACATATGGTTTGCATATAAGCAAAGCCATTGGGCTCAAAATTGGAAGACGTGAGTTTACGAAAGTCTAATGCTGCTATTATGTATCTATCCTAGCATTGTCACTGTATATTTTAAAGATAAAACCCATAAATAATATTGTCATAAATTGGTGTGATAGTCCAAAATAATTGTACTACTCATGACCTTTCCTCAGATTTGCAGAAACGGTCATGAAATTCTCCTCATTGGGTAATTACAGTAAACTTGAAAACACTGATGGGTGGTCATACAAATGAAGAAAGTGACATATTTAGCTAGTTAAGACTGCAAAAAATGTTGAGTGTTTTCAATTAGCAATGGTGATTGTACTGCATGTGGTACCTCCAGATTTAAAGGGGCTCCTAGTGCATGGCCTGGAGCTGCTTCCAGCTGTTATTCCCGGCTGCAGCTGCTCCGAGGCAGAGGATAAGCCCTGGCCACCCAGTGAAGAGGTAGGCCACAAAAGGCCAGGAGTCTTTGAAGCTGTTGATTTAATTACCTGCAATGGCCTAATCATTTTAATAAAAAGGCTTAAGCTAACTTGGAGGATTAATCGGGCCTCTTACAGGTTCTTCTGTACTCTTTCTGCCTATACCCTTGGAGAGTTTTGCGGAGATTCTTCAGTTTCTTTTTCAAACATACACATCATAAGTATTCCTTGCCAATATGAGACACTGATTCTTCCCATGGATTTTCCACTTGCACTGTGTTCAGATGTCTCTTTTGATAGACTCTTATCAAAAGAGTAGAGTATTTTGATCTTGTTTCTATCTAGAGGGCTAGATTTGACCCTACCTTGTTAACTAGCCAAGCTGTGAAAAGTCCGCAATATGTTAGATTTCTAAATTGACAATTCTCATTCAAGTTTTTTCTTCTGATTCCATATTCCCTCCACATCTATATTTTGACTCCACTTATTTTGGCTATTAATGTATCCAAAATATTGTTTGAAAGCTTCCTGATGTCAGTTTTTAAAGTTTTCAATTGATTTATCTCTGTGTGGTTTACAATTGTGAAATCTTAGTCCAGTGAATCTTTAAGAAAATGGCCTTATGTAGTGTTTTTCCTAGTTTTCTTCTCTCTCTAAAAGCCTTTGTTTTTAAAGTTTATTCTTTTTTTTTTTTTCCCTCAGTGAATAGCTAGTTTGTCTAAATATTCTCCTGGACGTTCTTATCCTGTTGACTTTAACCAGTTTTTTCGCCCACCTGAAGTTCTGGCAGTTAAGTGCAGTAGCTGGAACAGAACTGATAAAATAGGACAGCACATATCTATTGCAACCCTGAAGTCTGCAGCAAATTTCTGTTGTCCTGTGTTAAAAGAAATCCCTCACAACTCAGCTCTAGGCCAGGGTTTAGATTCAACTTCTCCTGTATTATCTTCTGGTCCAGACATTTTAAATGGATTTGGGCAGTATGACCACTCCTTTCCTGTGGAAGTCCCTGAGGAAAGAGTAGCTTGTCTGGGAGGTCAAGGGAAGGCACCGAGGGACTGAAGGAAAAGTGGGTGGTGAAGGTGCCGCTGAGTGGAGACAAAGGGAAGTCTCAGGAGGTGGGAAGTCAAACTGAGACACAGGCTTAGAGTCAGCGTTTTATTTTGAGGCCTGTATTGGTTAAAGACCCTTAACTAATGAGTCTTTGGCATTTTGTCTCAAATTTTATAGAGTTCCTCTTAACCATATTATTTATTTTGGCATGTCCAAAGTTCATCATAATGACCATAGTTATTCTAAATTTTTTTTAGAAGTTCACTTACTATTACTAGTGCAAACACTGGGATTATAGTGCAATACAAATTGGAAGCAGAATGTCTTCCTGGAGGAGGCTGAAACCTTGATGTAGAGGCTTAGACGATGCTGTATGATCAGTAACCTCGTAGTCAGTGGTTCTGCATTATAAGCTATACAATGTGATGTCCTCATTTCGGTTTTGTAGGAGACCCATGGCAATGTTTGAGTGTTTAGTTTTGCACAAATTGGTTGCCAGTCTAACAGACCCCAACAATTAGTTTCCACTTGCAGGCAAATTTCAAGGACAGATGGAATTTGCAAATAAGGAATAAGGAGAGTGCACTCTTCAGCTTACCGGTAATAAAGAATGCTACCCAGTGAGTGCACTGAAAATATCTCAGTAGGACTTCTAGAATTGTCAGAGGATGACTATCCATCAAAATCTGGTCAAAATCAAACCGAAAAACCTGGGTTTGTTGCTTAATCAAATAGAGCTCTGTTGATGAGGCATAGTATGGATGACTATAAGTAGGTTTTTAACAGCTCATTTTGGAGTTTGTGGGTTACAAAGGGAAGAATATATGGACATTCTTTGAGTGTGTCTTTTGTTGAACACAGAAGTATGATGTATGTAGGCTTCAGAGGTGAGAAACAGGTTTGTTGTCAGCTGCCATGAGTTTTCTGCTGATTGGCTGACTTGATGGAATGTTGATTCAAGTGAGTTGTTACTCAGACAGGTTTGAAACCATTTCTAGTGTTTATTTTTACCAGAAACTGAAACTGATTAATCAAACACTAAAAATGAATTCAGGTGTTTTGTGGCTATATATGATTCTACGACAGTTAGGAGTATGCGAATAATTTCATATATTTATAATGCATGCACATACAAACAGCATTTTTTTTTAAGATTTATTTTATTTATTTGAAAGAGTTACAAAGAGAGGGAGAGACAGAGAGAGGTCTTCCATCCACTGGTTCACTCCTCAGATGACCACAATGGCCAGAGCTGCGCCTATCCAAAACCAGGAGCCAGGAGCTTCTTCCGGGTCTCCCACATGGGTGCAGGGGCCCAAGAACTTGGGCCATCTTGTACTGCTATCCCAGGCCATAGCAGAGAGCTGGAAAGGAAGTGGAGCAGCCAGGTCTCGAATCAGCACCCATATGGGATGCTAGTGCTTCAGGCCAGGGCTTTAACCCACTGTGCCACAGCGCCAGGCCCCAAACAGCATTGTTTTTCTTCTTTTTTTTTTTTCTTTTTGACAGAGTGGACAGTGAGAGAGAGAGACAGAGAGAAAGCTCTTCCTTTTTCTGTTGGTTCACCCCACAATGGCTGCTGCGGCTGGTGCGCTGTGGCCGGCACACTGGGCTGATCCGAAGCCAGGAGCCAGGTGCTTCTCCTGGTCTCCCAATGCGGGTGCCGGGCCCAAGGACCTGGGCCATCATCCACTGCACTCCAGGACCGCAGCAGAGAGCTGGCCTGAGATAGGGGCAACCGGGACAGAATCCGGCACCCTGACCGGGACTAGAACCCGGGATGCCGGCGCCACAGGCGGAGGATTAGCCTATTGAGCCAGGGCGCCAGCCTAGCATTGTTTTTCAAAATCCATGATTTTATTCAATTTCACAGTAACAATTAACACATGTATGGTTATATTCCACATACCTGTAACAGTAATATTTCCATATTGTCATATATTATTATGCCATTTTGTATTGTCTCCCAGTTTTTGAGTGGTTTTTTTCTTTTTCTTTTCTTTTTTTTTTTTGACAGTCAGAGTTAGTAAGAGAGAGAAACAGAGAGAAAGGTCTTCCTTCCGTTGGTTAACCCCCCAGATGGCCTCTACAGCCAGCGCACTGCGCCGATCCCAAGCCAGGAGCCAGGTGCTTCCTCCTGGTCTCCCATGCGGGTGCAGGGCCCAAGCACTTAGGCCATCCTCCACTGCACTCCCGGGCCACAGCAGAGAGCTGGCCTGGAAGAGGAGCAACTGGGACAGAATTCGGCGCCCCGACTGGAACTAGAACCCGGGGTGCCGGCGCCATAGGTGGAGGATTAGCCAAGTGAGCCGTGGCGCTGGCCAAGTGGATTTTTTCATTGTTTTACTGTTACAGTAGTACTAGAGCACAATTCTTGAATAATTTCCTAAAGTGAATAGTCTCCAAAGGGAGGTTAACAAAGGTTATAACATTACTTAGAAGTTTTTTGAAAATATGATCATCTATAGGAAAAGTATAGCATCAGGTCATCATTTGCCTTGGTTGCTGGACTGAATTTAACTCATGAAAATAAATACCCATGACTTCACATTTTTAATCTGAGCAGATTAGGCTAATTGATATTCTTGGTCTTTATCCCCACCTGTTTGTGTGGACAAACGAAGATTCAAAAGTATAGAAAAACGGTTGCTTTTTGAAATAAGAATTGGAATTCATAGACTCCTCTACCTAATAAATGCAAAACACACACATTATGTTAGGAGGAGACCGAGGCTGTGGCTGTGCTGTCGCTGGTTCATAGCAGTTCATGAGATCCAGTTATTAAATAGTCAGGAAGTCTATGAGCCAAAGAGTAGCTTGAAGTCAGCAGTGGTCAGTGTATATTTAGCTGCAGAAATTGGCAAGTGCTACAAATCAAGGTGTTTTGCTGTTGTTTCAGAGAGCCAGTTGCCAGTGCATCAGTGTGTGGAGCACCAGTCAGGGAACCTGAGAGTTTGAACACTGGCATTGATTTCATGATTAATATATAGATTGCCGATTTGAAAAATAAGTATGTTTGCTTCTATTTTATACATGGTTCTCATTATTTTGAATTGGGAAGATTTCCAATGAAAAGACCAGGAAATGAGACTAAAATTTCCCAAGAAAAATGCAAAATACAGCCAAATACACATAGTTGGTTTTATTTATCCTGGTTCATGAACTTCTATTTTGCAGACTGCTTCCTAGCTAACTTCTGCTTTCAAAATGCTTGATTTAGGTAGAAATGTTCCAAATCCAGATTGTTATAGTTGGACCAAAATGGGCACCTATTTAAAGTAAGTCAGCTACACAAAGGTGCTGGCTACATCCTCTCCACAAAAATCTCTGATTTCTCCATAAGAGTCTACAAAAAAACAACAGAAAAACACAAACACCAAAAACAACAAGAGGAAGGAGAGGCCCCACCCTTGTGACATAAGAAATACCCATATCTCACACTAAGAAGTGTCTGTTAATAAGGAAAGAAGATGTGATGCAGGGATTCTGTATTCAACAAAACTGACTTTCCAGTATAGACAGCCCAAACTGTTAGCAAAATGTAAGAATGAATAAATAAATACTGTTCTTTCTCATGGCCTCTCATTCTGCTAAAGAACAAGGTTCAGAAAAGCAAAGATGATGTAAAAATGGGGGGGGGGGTGAGCATTAAACATATGTTTATTTGTGGAATTAAGACTACATGAAGGGCCCGACACCGCAGCTCACTAGGCTAATCCTCCGCATGCGGTGCCAGCACACTGGGTTCTAGTCCCGGTCGGGGTGCCGGATTCTGTCCTGGTGGCCTCTTCCAGGCCAGCTCTCTTCTGTGGCCCGGGAGTGCACTGGAGGATGGCCCAAGTGCTTGGGCCCTGCACCCGCATGGGAGACCAGGAAGAAGCACCTGGCTCCTGGCTTCAGATCAGCGCAGTGCGCCGGCCGCAGTGGCCATTGGAGGGTGAACCAATGGCAAAGGAAGCCCTTTCTCTCTGTCTCTCTCACTGTCCACTCTGACTGTCAAAAAAAAAAAAAAAAAAAAAAAAAAAACTACATGAAGGGTAAGAGACATTGTACGTAATGTCTATTGTCTATAAATAAAATAATTATTTAAAAATAGAATGAGAAGGGCATATATCAAAAAAAACTTGGGTGCTCCCATTAAATTTTCTTGGTAGTTGATAATAGTCTTGGTATTGCTACTCTGAGGCTATGGTGTATGTGTTTTAGCATAAAAAAGTAGTAATTATGGGATATTATAATTCAGTCATCCGTTATACCTAAGGAACTAAGATTCTTGGGTAAGTAGATAACGGATATATTTGAAGTTTGGTGAAAACTATAGTCTTAAATTTCAACTGCCAAGTATTAGTATTAATTAATAAGATAGTTTATAATACCTAAGATAAACATACACACAAAGTATCCTAGCTCTGCCCACTGAAAAGACCTAGAAGCAACTATCAACTCAATAGTACTCCCAGAATTATAATCTTGAAATACCATTTCCCACTAAAAGAAACCAGTGCTGCTTGGAGAAATGATTCTAGGCCTGGGGTAGGAAATGACCTAGGGACATCCTTTGAAAAAGGGTATTATAAAGCTATGTTGGTCATTTTTCTGGGTTTTGTGTTTGTGAAATTTTTCAGTTTTTGGAATTTGCCATTTGTTTTTCTTAGTCTAGATCTCTGTTTCAAGCCTGATTTTCTAGTTTCATTTTCTTATAGATGCTCTCTCCCTACCCCTCAGATCATATTAGCTTCAATCCCTACAAAACCTAAATTCTCATCCTCCTGTATACCACAGGGGCATAATGAGAGCTCCTGAAGGAGATAATGGAACAAATGTAGCAGAGGAAAAATAAACAGCTGAGAGAAGAAAACTTTCCTTAAAACTTAAATGTTCATACTAAGTACCTTGGAAAAACTGACCAATCTCAGTCCTTATATTTAGTAACATTATTGAACTTTTCAGGACCTCCCCCACCCCAAAAAGAAAAAAACCCATACACAATTTCCATAACATTCAGTGGGGAAGCTACAGATGAATAATTAGAACAGTTTTGAAAAAGAAGTGTCACTCCAAGAATTTTATATCTGGCTAATTTTTCCATTAAATATAAAAGCTACAGAAGATTTTCTCAAGAATGTGAATACTCAGGGAACGTAGCAAATCCTAGCTCTTTTTGAAAAACTGTGTGGCAACTTTTACTTTTTTCAAAATCACAGTTCATAGATGGAGTGAAAGGATTTTTAGATGGACTGAATCCAGTTAGATACAACACTAAAAAATGCAATTCAGAGTACTGTAATTATAGAGCAAAATTTTACCTTGACATCGTAAAATTGATAATTAAAAAATTAGGAAATGATTTATTTAATAGATCTGTACTAAGCATGTACATGTGCCATGTACTATCCTAAGGATAGTCCAGGCCTGAAGTGCCGGCATCCCATAAGGGCGCTGATTCGAGACCCAGCTGCTCCACTTCCTGTCCAGCTCTCTGCTATGGCCCGGAAAAGCAGTAGAGGATGGCCCAAGTCCTTGGGCCCCTGCACCCACGTGGAAGACTGGGAAGAAGCTCCTGGCTCCTGGCTTCAGATCGGCACAGCTCCGGCCATAGCTGCCATCTGGGGAGTGAACCACTGGATGGAAGACCTCTCTCTCTGCCTCTCCTCTCTCTATGTAACTCTGACTTTTAAATAAATAAATAAATTTTTTAAAAAATAAAATAAAAAATATGACTCAAAACCAGTAAGAAACCCAGCCAATAAAAACATTTGCAATAGCACTGATTAGGCATGATCTGAAAGAGAATGAGGGTTGGCGCTGTGGTGTAGAAGGTTAAGCCTCTGCCTGCAGCACCAGTATCCCATAGTGCAACGGTTTGTGTCCTGGCTGCTTTGTTTCCGATCCAGCTCCCTACTGATGGCCTGGGAAAGCAGTAGAAGATGGCCCAATGCTTGGGCCCCTGCACCCACGTGGGAGACCAGGAAGAAGCTCTTGTTTCCTGGCTTCAGATAGGCCCAGCTCCAGCCATTGCAGCCATTTGGGGAGTGAACCAGCAGATGGAAGACCTCTCTCTCTGTCCCTCCCTCTGTCTGTAACTCTGCCTCTCAAATAAATAAATACATTTTTTTTAAAAAAATGAATGAAACAAAGGGTCAGTAAACATAACTTTTTCAGTTTTATTAATCCTTAGGATACACATATTGAAACCATTATAAGCTACTAAACCATACCTACCAGGATGGTTAAAACTAAAAAGAAATTACCAAATGTTTAGGAACCTTCTAACACTGCTGATAAGGTTATAATTTGGCACAGCACTTGGGAAAACTGACAAAATCAACTGTTCTTGAACATATGGATGCCTTGTCACCTAGTAATTCTGCATCTAAGTATAAATCCAAAATAAATGTGTACATATATTAACCAAAGGCACAGAAATGTCCACCGTAGCCTTATTCATACAAGTCCCAAGCTAGAAACACTGAAATGCACATCTAAAGTGGGATGAATTAATAATTACATAATAGGATGTTGTGCCATGTTGACTACAAACAATAAACAGTTATGCAATAATATAGTGAATATCACAAGTAGAATACTGAATGAAAGAAGCCAGAACTAATGTCTGCTGGTGGACGTCAGGACACTGGTCATCCCTGAGCAAGGAGTAATGCCAGGCATGTTGGGGGATGGGCATTCTGTTTCTTGATTGAGGTGCTGGGTCAGTGGTATGTTCAGTTTGTGAAAATCTGTTAAGCTATATATGTTAGTGTGCAACCTTCTGTACTTCAGAAGATTTGAAAAGTAAACACCTGACTCCCAGCTCAATGTTTTCCAGAATCGTTTTAACTTCCTAAGTATACATTAGAACCTTGTGCGCAATCATTTACTTGACATTCAGCATTATTTTAAATGTCATCTGAATTCTCTTTTAGTAATTTTCAGTTATACTTTAATACTTTTTACTTAAAATGGAACTTATAAAACTCTTCCTTTTTATAAAGTTGGGTGCTTTTGGGGGTGGGGGGGACATTTGGCTTAGTGTTTAAAGTGCCACTTGGGACACTGGGATGTCCCAATTGTTTAATTAGAGTCCCTGGGTTTGAGTCCCACTGCTGTTTCAGATTCCACCTTTCTGCTAATGTGCACCTGGGTTGGCTCAAATACTTGGGTCCCTTGTGGATAGTCTGGATTGAGTCCTCCGCCTTCAGGTGTTGTAGGCCTTTGGAGAGTAATTCACATATGAGAAGTCTCTCTATGTCCCTCTCCAATAATAAATACTTTTCTCCTTGTTACCTCCCTCCAGTCCTCCTCTCATGTGGTATACCTAGAAAGCCAAATATTAACTATGGTTGGTTGCATCCATGAGATGAAATTTGGAGTGTATTTTAAAATTTCTTCTGTGGACGTGGCTACATAGTTTGAACTTTTTATGATGACTATATATTTTCCACTTCTATAAAAACATTAAAATTTATTTTAAAAACAAAATTGATCTTGTTTTTATGCCTACATTCTGCTATAGCAATCAAAACAAAATACTCACAGGGACATAGTTTACACAAAATCTGACTGCAGTTTCTCAGCTCCATTCAGGCTACTTAAGGGCCACCTGTGTTTCTCATCTCCCAGTGGGTGTATTCAACTCGCCAGTCTGTAGGCAACTTACTGTTCACACTGAGCGGAAACACACAGGCTGGTCTCCCATAGGACACGTGGCTCCACAGTGTGGAAAAGAACACAATCAGAAGGACAACGATATGACTGGTTTCAGTAAAAAGCAGAGGAGACACCTTAAAATGGAGATTTTCATTACTTTATTTTCCTTTTTTAAGAGTCTGATATTTCTTGTTCGAGACTGGAGTTTCCCATACGAATTTTCATATGGAGCTGACGGTGGTGCCAAATTTCTGGAAAAACGCCTCAAGGTATGTTAAGATGCTTTTAGGTGCATGAAATTTCACAAGTGGTAATAGAGAATTTTTTGGTGGAATGATTTGAATACTCAGTAGCCCCAATCTCATTTGACCCTAATAGCATTTCTATGAACTAAGATTGATATTTAATGAATTATTTGAGTTACTGATTTAAACATTATCAAGAATTATGATTGCAGATAATTATTTTGTAGATGTCTATAAAACAATTATTCCTAAAGATAAAATCTTTGCTTTGAAAAATTCAGTTCAAGATTTAGAATGCAAATATATAGGTTCATGTTTTAGTAAAAGTTTAAAAGTCCATTAGGGGCCGCCAGCACAGTAGCATAGTGGGTAAAGCTGCCACCTATAGTGCCAGCATCCCATATGGGCACCAGTTCAAATCCTGGCTGCTCCACTTCCGATCCAGCTCTCTGCTATGGCCTGGGAAAGCGGTAGAAGATGGCCCAAGTCCTTGGGCCTCTGCACCCTCATGGGAGACCTGGAGGAAGCTCCTGGCGCCTAGCTCCTGGCTTCAGATTGGCACAGCTCCAGCCATTTTGGCCATGTAGATTGAACCAGTGGATAGAAGACCTCTCTCTGTCTCTCTCTGCCTCTGTCTCTCTGTAACTCTGCCTTTAAAATAAACAAATCTTTAAAATAAATAAATGTCAATTTAACAGACATATCATTTTGAAATCACTGAAGTCAAACTTAGAACATATTGCTTCAAGTTGACAGTGGAACTGGAAAGCCTTCTGTCGCTCCCCTTCTTCGCGGAGGAACGACACTGAACCCTGCGCTGTTCTTTCGTCTGCTCAGCCCTCCCCGGGTTTGCTGCTGGTTCTTCCCGGGTTGGCTACTATCCCTTCCACCTCCGTGGAAGGGCAGTTCCCCCTGGCCGCATTCCCCACTTCCGCAGGGGAGCGGCACACCGCCGGCCGGCTCTTCTCGGGGGCTGCACGGGTTCCCTTAGATGTTCCCCATAGATGTTCCCGGTGCATGCCGTCTCTCTCCTCCTTTATAGTCCTCCTCCGCCAATCCCAACTCGGCTGCCCACACGCCGAGTATGCTGCTCTCCTCCAATCAATAGCAAGTCCTACAGTTTATTAGTTGAACTGGAGGCAGCTGTGCGGAAGCTGTTTACTTCTCTCCCAGCGCCATATTGTGGGAGAGCAGATGCATAGAATAAGTCTTAATTCCAGTAACTCAGTCTAGTCCGGTTGCTCCCCACAGATCCCCCTTTCTTTTTATTTTTTGGCGTTGATACGCGCCTGTCTTCGGTGTCCCGCGGCACACACTCTGCTCTACTTGCTAGAGTTGCCACAGGCTCTTACAAGTCCTATCAATCAGGAAACCGAATCCGGGTCCTCTCTTCGCCATGTTGTGAGGAGGTTTTTAGGCGCTGATGCGTGCCTGTGTTCGGTGCCCTGCAGCGCATGCTCTGGTCGAGCCTGCAGGGGCTTACAAGCCCTATCAGGCAAACCGAATCCAAGCCTTCTCATTGCCTTTTTGTGGGGAGGCCTTACTGATGTTAATTCGTGCCTGTCTTCGGTGACCTGCGGCGCATAAGCTGCTAGCCGCCGCAGGTGCTCATCGTGCTCATCGCCTCACTTAATCAGGCAGACCGAATCCAAGCTCTCACATTGCAGTGTTGTAGGGAGGCCTTTCTATTTCTCTATTTCTCTATCTCCGGGCATTCCTATTTCTCCCATTTTACTTCTATCTTCCAGCATTCCTATTTCTCTCACTTTGCTTCTAAACTTCTATTTCTCTTATCCCTGCGGCTTCCCGGCGCCTCGCCCTGCCGGCAGCTTCACGGCTCCGCGCAGCTTCCCGGCTTTGCGCGGCTTGGCTTCGTGCGCTCCGCGGTCTCCACGCCCTTCGCGTCTGCACCACGGCCTCGCGCCAGCCCCGTTCCCTATCTATTCATGCCCCGTGCTCTCTCTGCACGCGGCGGCTTCCGCGAGCAACACAGCGTAGCTTACGTGTCCGCCACTAGCATTCAATCTAAGTTCCCCGGGCTAGCCTGGCGAATTCAACCCAGCATACGTCTCCGCCCCACGGTTTGGCTTCCCGTCCTTTGCTCCCCGGGCTAATCAGACGGATCCCAACCTGGCTTACGTTTCAGCTTCTGGTTTCAACTTTTCGCCCCCTATTCCCGGGCTAACTTGAGAATCCCAAAGTGGCTTTCGTATCCGCCTCGGCCTGCCCCCCGCGGCTTCAATTTCCCTAACATTTTTCTCTACCCGGTATGTTTCCCCAAGCTTTCCTCCAACAATATTCCTCCCTCATTTCTCCTGGCCTCTCCCCACAGTCCGCATCCGAGTCTGTTTGTTCTAGCTTTCACTTTCGCTTTTGACCTTAGAGATTTCTCCCAGCTTCCCCCCGTAGTCCGTATCTGAGTCTATGCCTAGGCTTTCAATAGCTTCTTCCGGCACCCTTTTCGTCCGGCTTTTCCCTAGGCTGTTTGCTAGTCTCTCTCTCCGGTATTTTCCCAGTTCTTCCCGTTTCTTCCCTCCTAAGTTTCCTATCCGTCCTAGGTTTCCTATCCGTCCTGGGTTTCCTATCCGAGTCACGGCACCATTATGTCGCTCCCCCTCTTCGTGGAGGAACGACACTAAACCCTGCCTAGGCTTCATATCCGAGTCACGGCACCATTATGTCGCTCCCCCTCTTCGCGGAGGAACGACACTGAACCCTGCGCTGTTCTTTCGTCTGCTCAGCCCTCCCCGGGTTTGCTGCTGGTTCTTCCCGGGTTGGCTACTATCCCTTCCACCTCCGTGGAAGGGCAGTTCCCCCTGGCCGCATTCCCCACTTCCGCAGGGGAGCGGCACACCGCCGGCCGGCTCTTCTCGGGGGCTGCACGGGTTCCCTTAGATGTTCCCGGTGCATGCCGTCTCTCTCCTCCTTTATAGTCCTCCTCCGCCAATCCCAACTCGGCTGCCCACACGCCGAGTACGCTGCTCTCCTCCAATCAATAGCAAGTCCTACAGTTTATTAGTTGAACTGGAGGCAGCTGTGCGGAAGCTGTTTACTTCTCTCCCAGCGCCATATTGTGGGAGAGCAGATGCATAGAATAAGTCTTAATTCCAGTAACTCAGTCTAGTCCGGTTGCTCCCCACACCTTCTACTTTCTGTCATGACAATTCAGTATTGTGTGAATTGTTTACATTGAGCAGACACCACCACCAACACCTACTGAGAAATCAGGGGAAACACTAAGAAAAAAGTTCCTTGAAAATCAGGACCTCAGAGCTTATTTGTTTAGGTTTATACTTTTCTACACTACAGACTGTCAAACACATGTGATAATCAGGGAGTGGAGGGCAATTTACCTTAGAAGGAAACTATTCAGATGCCTTTCTAGAAATTAAATGCACCAGGTCACAGGAGGCTGTCTCGAGTACCTCTGACAAACAGGTAACACTGTCTCATGCTTTACTTGTGTCTCCTTTGAGTACTTTGAATTAATATTTGAATTTGTAGGAATTCATTAGAATAAAAACATAATAATTTGAATTAGTATGCTTGCTGTACTTAGAGCTCTGTGAGCAAGTTCACCCCAGACTTTATCTGTCTTTAGTAGCTGCCCCATCATGTAACTTTTATCACTGTAGGGTCAGTCACACATAGCAAATGCGCCGTGGTAGTCCTTTTGTTAAATTTTTGCTGCAAGCAGTTTAAACTTCACCTTGATCTACTGCAGGTCTCAGGGAACCAGCATGAAGAACTACAGAATGTTCGAAAACACATCCATTCCTGTTTCACCAACATTTCCTGTTTTCTGCTACCTCATCCTGGCTTAAAAGTAGCTACCAATCCAAACTTTGATGGAAAACTCAAAGGTTTGTCTTTTAATGATTATAGTTTTTTAAGGACTACGTTTTCATGATTATTATAATCTGATTATAAAATGTCATTTTATCCTTGACCTGTGGTTGCCAGTTTAGTTATCCACTGAAGTGAGGCTGATGATTAGAAACTGAGGAGAATTGGGGCTTCTGGGCTGGTCCTCTTCCTCTGTGAATGACAGACAGGACTCTGTGGGCTCTGAATGCCAACATTGCCTGCAGGACCTCTGCCCCGCCACCCCGCCTGCCTCCTCGTCAGTGTCTTTATGCTTCGTTTTCCCTATTTACAATGAGCGGGAAAACACGTCTGTATTATTGGAACGCTGTATTAAATTATACAGAGTGACAGAAACAGTATGTGATGGTACCGAACTCATGCTTTCAAAAAACAGCTATGAAATAATTCAATTATAAACTTAAATTTAAAAGTTATAAATTTAGAAGTTCACTAAAAAAAGAAATCTTTTCTGAACGACTACCAGTTTCTTTAAAAAAAAAAAAAAAAAAACAAGAAGCACTGGAGTATTTTTCAAGTAGTCAGTCTTACAGTATGTAATCCTCTTTAGAGGAGATCATGATGATCATGATTCCAAAGCAGCTCAGCCATTGTGCCAGGGGCGAGACAGTGACGCGCCCGGGTTTTTTTTAGCACAACTGTGAAAGGTATTTAAAATTACTTTTGAAAAAGAACATGCACGTATCCTGTTTTACAAAAATGGCAGATGTGAATAACAAGTATGATTTTTCCCTGTACCCATGGTATTTACTCTCAGATACCTTTTATGTAACGTTAGCAGTCAGTAACACATTTAAATAGAATTTCCCAAATTTCTCAACCATCAGATTGTTTTAAAAAAAAAAAAAAGATTTATTTTTATTTAGTTGGAAGACAGAGAGGCAGAAACAGAGAGAGAAAGGTCTTCTATCCACTGGTTCACTACCCATATGGCCGCAACAGCCGTTGCTTAGCCAATCAGAAGCCAGGAGCTAGAGGCTTTTTTGGGGTCTCCCATGTGGGTGCAGGGGCCCAAGAACCTGAGCCATCCTCTAAGGCTTTCCCAGGCACGTCAGCAGGGAGCTGGATTGGAAGTGGAACAGCTGGGACTTGAACCTACTCCCATATGGGATGCCAGCACTGCAAGCCGGGGCTTTAACCCACTGTGCCACAGCACCGGCCCTAGATTACTTTCATACTTTAAATGACCTGGCCTTTTCAGAACAGATAGCAGTGAACACGTATTAACACATGGTCACCAGTACCCTATCATTTCACTGTTCCAACCCACTAGTGAACATACAGACTGCTTGCTATCATGCATATACCTAATGGCTTCAGTGTGTTTTGAATAATTTACAGAAAGAGAGGCTTCCACAAAGCATCTCTTTATTCTCTGGAGTTGAGAGCTGTAAACAGGCAGAGGAGGGGCAGGCCTTCATCAACAGTCCTTTATTGGGACAAAAAAGCGCTCTGGCTTGTCCCGTTACTGTAGTACACAGCGACAGTTCTGAAAGTAACGGATACATTTTGCAAGGAGAGAGCTCAAGGAGAGAGATGAAGACAAATCACACAAATACAGAATCCCACCTGCTAACCTCTGTTCTCCATCAAATGTTACCCTCATGTATGCACACACATTGACCTACACTCTAGCTTTACAGCTTCCTGGAGTTGAGCTCACCACAGTGGCCGGCCTGAGAAAGAGAAACGAGGGGCGGCCTCAGTTGCCCGTGGAAGTTCCATTTTAATGAGCTTTTCTGCCCCGGGTTTGCTGCTAAATCCCTCGAGTGTGCAGAATGTTCTGCTTCACCTGAGTGTTTCCTTGGGCAGTTCTGAAAGTCTGTCAGCTGCTGGTCCCCCCACAGCCCACCTCTTGTAATCTGGTGCATTTCTCTCTGGGCCGGCTTGTCAGCCTGCACACTCTTTTCCAGAGGGCTGGCATCTGAAGGCTGTCTCTGGAGAAAAATGTCTCAGAATAGACAATTATGTGGAAAATTGTTCTTTATGCTGATTCTTCATGTACTGTCTCACACTCTTACAGAAATAACTTTCTAGCTCACTACCAACAGTAGTTACTACAAGTACCACTTTTCGTAGTCCCTTCCAGTACTGCAATTATTACCTTCTCTTAGTATATCCAGTGTTGCCAAAAACTTTGAATACTAGTGGAAGTTTGGGCAAGGAGAATCATCCACTGCAGAGGAGCAGGTTCTAGGAGTTGTTTAAAGGATGGGAAAGCAAGAGATGGCATTATTACTAGGGAAGAAATGTAGGAAAATTGAACATTTTACTTTATGGCATGGAGGACCAGATAGGATTTTTAAAATAATGATGGATTTGCTTTTCCTTGTAGAAATAGATGATGAATTCATCAAAAACCTGAAAATACTGATTCCTTGGCTACTTAGTCCCGAGAGCCTAGATATCAAAGAGATCAATGGGAATAAAATCACCTGTCGAGGTCTGGTGGAGTACTTCAAGGTATCACTCTTTGTAGCGAATTTGTGAGTACTTAGATTTGACATGCATTGGAATGTAGTTCCCACAAAAAGTAGAGCCCAAAGGTATGAGAAATCTATAAAAAAGGGTGAAACACTCAAGAGAAACTTGCTTTCTGAAATTATTTTTTGAGGTAACTCCTTGGAGCTCATTTTCCTGTCCTCTTACGTTGAGGGAAATAGAAAACATGAATCCATCTAAGAGTTGGCCAAGTCATGGCAGGGAGTATTCCTAGGGTCCATGCCTGTACTCAGTCTTCCCTTCCTCCCTACCGAATAAAATCCTTCCACATATTATACTCTACACCAAATATTTATTTCTCAGATAGCAGTGAGTACTTTTTGCCAATCCAGAAATACAGTGGAGAACTTCAGCTACCAGCATTATTTATGAGTTGATGCTCCATAGACTAAAATAAGGTTTTTTTTAAAGTTTGATTTATTTGAAAGGGAGGGAGGGAGAGACACAGAGAGAGTGGGTGAATTAAATACATGTCTTTTCCATCTGTTGGTTTATTCCACTAATGCCCACAATAGCCAGGGCTGGACCAGGTTCAAACCAGGAGCCAGGTACTTCATCCAAGTTTCCTTTGTGGGTGGCAGGGGGAATCCAAGTATTTGGCCCATTACCTGCTGGCCCACAGGGTGTACATTAACAGGAAGCTGGATTAGAAGTCTAGGTGGGACCATATCCCAGGCCTGTGATATGGCATCGAAGTGGCTTCACACTCTGTGCCACAGTGGCTGCCCCTGAATTTTTGAAATTTTTCATTATTTAAAATCATACATGGTTTCTGCAACCTACTTTCATCACTCAACAATAAATGATGGTATTTATCCAAAATTTACATTGTTACTTAAATAAACTGGAGGAGCTTATAATTTGCCAGGAGATTCAGGACCCAAACATCAATCTGCTCCTGAAAGTTTATGACGACACCAGGGTACAAATCCCTGTAAGACCTGAACAAGGAAAGTTATCCCCAAAGGATGTGAGAGTTACAGGCGATGGCATTGAACTGAGCCTTGTCGAAGGACAGGGTTTGCAGGTGTGGTACGGGAAAAGGGAATGTCATGAACTAAGGAAAGGAAATAAGTATCAGAAAGAGGTGATATCTGTAAGTTTCTGAGAATATTTTTGGAAATCTCAAGACCTTAGAATACAATTTAGAATGAGAAATACTGAATGGAATTGCTTGAACATGAGAATTTTCCTTTTTTCAGGCTTACATAAAGATCTATCAAGGTGAAGAATTACCACATCCCAAATCCATGTTACAGGTATTTATTAACCAGGAGGCATGATGTTTTTTAAAAAGATTTATTTATTTATTTGAAAGAGTTACACAGAGAGAGGAAAGGCAGAGAGAGAGGGAGAGCGAGAGAGAGGTTTTCTATCCGATGGTTCACTCCCCAATTGGCTGCAATGATCTGAAGCCAGGAGCCAGGTGCTTCTTCCAGGTCTCCCACATGGGCGCAGGAGCCCAAGGACTTGGGCCATCTTCTACTGCTTTCCCAGGCCATAGCAGAGAGCTGGATAGGAAGTGGAGCAGCCGGGACTAGAACTGACGCCCACATGGGCGTTAACCCACTGGCCACAGCGCCGGCCCCAGGAAGCATAATGTTTTAAAATACACTTGTCACTAAAGCTAAGCTTTCCTGCTTATATTTACATATGTGCCAATATGGTCATCAGAAATTACCAAAAAGAAAAATAACACAATGGAAAGAATGATTTATTGGAAGATTATTTGCCTAATAACTTTGCCCGTTACATATTATTCATCTAAACATGTTTCGCACACATTTAATAGCCTTACTTCTGCTGAGGTACAGTTTAGATCAAAGGGTTTTGATTCTTTTTGGACAAAATTTGTTTACAAAATGGACATGTACTGTGATTTAGATTCACATAGTAACAAACATGTTGAAAAGCAAGTCCAAGTTTTATTTATTTATCTTTTTTTTTTCTTTTTTTTTCTTTTTTTTTTAATTTTTTGACAGGCAGAGTGGACAGTGAGAGAGAGAGACAGAGAGAGAAAGGTCTTCCTTTGCCGTTGGTTCACCCTCCAATGGCCGCCGCTGCAGCCGGCGCACCGCGCTGATCCGATGGCAGGAGCCAGGATCCAGGTGCTTTTCCTGGTCTCCCATGGGGTGCAGGGCCCAAGCACCTGGGCCATCCTCCACTGCACTCCCTGGCCATAGCAGAGAGCTGGCCTGGAAGAGGGGCAACCGGGACAGAATCCAGTGCCCCAACTGGGACTAGAACCCAGTGTGCCGGCGCCGCAAGGTGGAGGATTAGCCTACTGAGCCACGGCGCCGGCTTTATTTATTTATCTTAAAAGATTTATCTACCTATTTAGCAGAGTAACAGAGAGAGGGAAAGACAGATCTTCCAACTGCTGGTTTACCCCCACCAACGTGGCTGGGCCAGGCTGAAGCCAGGAACCTAGAACTCCATCTGGGGCTCACATGGGAGTAACAGGGCCTCAAGCACTTGCGCCACCATCCACTGCTTTCCAAGGCACATTGGCAGGGAGCTGGATTGGAAGTGGAGCAGCTGGAACTTGAACAGGAGCTCCGATATGAGATTCTGGTGTTTCAAGTGGTAGCTTAACTTGCTGTGCCACAATGCTGGCCCCCAGATCCAAGTTTTAAACAAGTGGTCTCCACAAATCAGCGTTAGGAAACAAGAGAAACTTGTCTTCCTTACATACGTAAAAAACTTAAGTTCTTAAGGGCTTGTTATTAGTGACATTCTATCAGTAGCAGTTTTTCAACTTAAGACATAGCTTTTATATGTTAGCGTATATAAAATGTATTATATATTATTTCCCATGCATTTGGATATATAGATTTTTCTTTTTCCTTCCACTAAAATATCTGAGGGTCAAAAATATTTGAGAGCAAAAATATTCCAAATGAAAATTCATTTTAGAGCTGTGATTTACTGGGCAAAAACAGGTTATATGCATTTGGAATTTTAATTTTATTGGTTTTAAAACAGTGAAAATATTTAGATTTCAAATTATTTGATGACTTTGGTTTCTTACACATTTCTTGCACATGATGCTCTGAAACATGAACTGTCTGTGGAAGATGAATAATATTAACTCTGTTTTACTTCGTAATTTGTACTTTGTCCAAAGGCCACCGCAGAAGCCAACAACTTAGCTGCTGTGGCAACTGCCAAGGACACATACAACAAAAAAATGGAAGAGGTAAGAATTCAATAATATTTTATATGACTTTTTATATAAAACAAGTATTTCTTTGTTGTTGAATTCATGGTTTTTCTTCTACATCATGTGGTACACACATGCAGTGGGGTGGCTTTGAGTTTTTCTCAGACTCCTGATTACAGTCATATGTTGCTTACCGACAACATACATTAAGAGGAATGCATTGTTCAGCAATCTCGTGTGGACGTCCATCACAGAGAATGTTATTACACAAACCTAGGTGGTATCAGCCAACTGACTCAGTGTGTCCTCATGATGTGATCAACAGATTGGGTAAACACAAGATGTATGAGGCTGCACAGCATACTGTTACACAGTAAAAGGTTTTTTTTGTTGTTGCTGTTAATAGGTATGAGTACATACAAAAATGATAAAAGTATATACATAGATCAGAATGCAGTCATTTAAGTATTATGTATTGTACATAATTGCTTTTATACAACTGGGTGTGTAGCAGATTCTTGACACATCATCACAAATGTAAGTTATATGCTAAACTTAAGTGTCATAATGGTTATGATGTCACTGTCATTGGGTGACAGCTCTTCAGCTCTATTAATCTTATGGCGCCACCATCAAATATGCAGTCTGTCATTGCTTGAAATGCTATACAACAAATGACTTATTAACTATACTACGTGAAATTTTGACACAGATGCTAATTTCACCATGCATTACATAAACAAGTACTTTTCTATGTGATACAGATTTGCGGTGGTGACAAACCATTTCTGGCCCCTAATGACCTGCAGACCAAACACCTGCAGCTTAAGGAAGAATCTGTGAAGCTGTTTCGAGGAGTGAAGAAAATGGGTGGGGAAGAATTTAGCCGGCGTTACCTGCAGCAGTTGGAAAGTGAAATAGATGAACTCTACATCCAGTATATCAAGCACAATGATAGCAAAAATATCTTCCATGCAGCTCGCACCCCAGCCACACTATTTGTTGTCATCTTTATCACATATGTGATTGCTGGTGTGACTGGATTCATTGGTTTGGACATCATAGCTAGCCTATGCAATATGATAATGGGACTGACCCTAATCACCCTTTGCACCTGGGCATATATCCGGTACTCTGGAGAATACCGAGAGCTGGGTGCTGTAATAGACCAAGTGGCTGCAGCCTTGTGGGACCAGGTAGGAATACTTTTGCTTCTCTCCAACTATGTGCAGCACACATTGGAATAGGTGTCCACGTAATAGGTATTGTCTTAGATGTTGTAAATATATAGATGAACATGACTTGGGCCCCTCTTCTTTAAGAACTTTACAAAACATCAAGACCTCACTATAAAACTATAAAATATATGAAGTCCTACATAATTATTTTCCAGTCAATATTTTAATTTTTAAGAGAAACATGGATTTTAGTGTTCTTAACTTTTTTTATTCTCCAAATGTTAACACTGTTAAAAGAAGTATGAAAAAAAGTTTTTATTTCGCTGGTGCGATTTGAATAACATGACTTCATATGTACAACCTATCATTTGACTAGCACTGCTTTTGTCATGGACATATATGAACTACTGTCATAAGCTATCATGTAACTTTCTTAGTATAAAATTCTGAAAGCAGTGCTGAATTATGTCAGACAGTCTCTGAGCTAGTCTTTTGCACCAGGCCATAGCACCAGCCAGTGGTCGGCCTCTGGATTAGCTGCTCGTGGATAAGTTGTCCTCTGGTCCTCTGAGCCATATCCTAGGGAGTCAGGGCCATTATGGTCCATTGTCCAAACAGCCAATTATCAACATGGGAGACAATTATAAACACACCTAGAACGATGATAAACTCACTATGTTATCCTCAAGTATCTTCAGTTACTTCATTGGATTTTAAGGGGATTCAGTGAAACTAAATTTGAGAGTCTTAAAAAAATTTTGGACTTAAGACTTCATGTTTATGATCTGAGGGTAGCAAGTAACAGCTACAATTCTCTCAGCATTGGCAGCAAACTTACATATACACTCTTTATAATAGAACTGTAACTAATGGACTTAAGCTGTGCCTCTGAAGAATCTAGTTAAAACAAAACAAAGATAGCATGATGGGAAATGAATGAAAAAAAAAAACTGGATCCTCTGAGCCATTCACTGTGTCTAATAGTCCCTCAACCACAAAAGGCTGAAGAGGCTTCAAGCTGAAGAGGGGCTATCTGAGGTCAATCTCAAAACCCTTTTAAAATATGCTGAACCTGAATTCTTTATTAAATTGATTTTTAGTTAACTGATAAATTGGGTTCTGTATTAAATTGATAAAATATGTAACTTAAATTAAAAACTCTACAAGCATATTTGTCCTTAAAGTTTTGCAAGTTAATACTGTAAACACAACTCAGTATCAAAATGCTATTAATGAAACAGGATATATACTTTTCTTTTCTCCTTTTTTAAACTGCCTTTGCCACAGGGAAGTACAAATGAGGTAAGTTTAATTTTTTTAATTAAGAGCTATGTACTTGTAAACATTATGATAGTTTATGAATTGACTAGGTATTAAAGAATATGTAGATTAGAGGATCTTTGGTGACTATCAGCTCTGTTTTTCTAACATTTCCATTTCTCATTGTGAATTTTTAAGTTTTTTTTTTTAATACTTAATTATTTTATTTCAGTGGCAGAGTTACAAAGAGAGAGAGACAGAGAGAGGTCTTCCACCCGCTGGTTCACTCCCCAAATGGCTGCAAGGGACAAAGCTGGGCTAGACCACAGCCAGGAGCCAAGAATCAGGAGCTTCTTCCCGGGTCTCCCACATGGGAGCAGGGGCCCAAGAACCTGGGCCATTTTCTGCTGCTTTCCCAGGCACAGTTAACAAGGAGCTGGATCAGAAGTGGAGCAGCCAAGAATTGAACTGGCACCTATATGGAATGCCAGTGCTGCAAGTGGTGGCTTAACCTGCTACACCACAGTGCTGGCCCCTTTAATAGTTTTTTACATTTAACTTACTCCAGACATCATTTATGATTTGATCTACACAAAAGAAAGAACTTAACTGATTATTATGAATGATATTTGTTTCCTGAATGTGTAAAAAAATCAGAATTCTACACAGTACATTCTGCTGTAGTGCAGTCAAAGAAGTAAGTTACAAAGCCTGAGTGAATAACTATTGGAGGATATTTTAAATATAGTTGCAGCCTTCACAAGTTGCTTTTTTAAAAAAATTTTTTTAATTTATTTATTTGACAGAGTTACAGACAGAGACAGAGAGAAAGGTCTTCTTTCCATTGGTTCACTCCCCAAATGGCCACAACGGCCGGAGCTGCACCGATCCGAAGCCAGGAGCCAGGTGCTTCTTCCTGGTCTCCCATGTGGGTGCAGGGACCCAAGGACTTGGGACATTTTCTACTGCTTTCCCAGGCCATAGCAGAGAGCTGGACTGGAAGAAGAGCGACCAGGACTAGAACCATGGGATTAACCAAGTGTACCATAGCGCCGGCCAGCCAGATTCCATGCCAGTGTGCATTCTAATGTTCTTGGCATACCTCAGCTCTGACCTATAAATTAACATTCATTTATCTTACTATGCATCGGTGGAATGAATCTGATCTTCCATAAAGGAATCATTTGTTACAATTAGAAAAATTAACTCTGTAGAGCCATTTAGGTCATCACCTTTGGAGACAAAGCTGATCTTGAACAACTATGGAGAGAGTGCATAATCTTTCCTCAGTCTCTAGTATATAACTGGATTAAGTCTACTAATCAAATATCAGTGACACATTTAATACTTCTAGGTCAACAAGGAATTAATTTTTGTAGAATTCAGTAAAATATTATTTAAAAAGTAAAAACAAATGCCAACTTTCTAAGTCAGTCTTTAAGAAAACATCGAGTGTTTAAGAGAACTGCATTAAATTGAATATATTAGGATCTGAATATAACAGAACTAGGAAAATACCAAGCTACACTAATATACATTCATAGAATGTACAGTGATACCATTCAGACTTATTGCCACTGGAAAAATCAAGAGAAAATAACAACAACAGACTCACATATGATTAAAAATAATGCAATTTCCTGGGAATACATTAGTATTTAAAGGAGATCAAGCTCTTACCCAGCTTTGAAAATATCCAGTGACTTTTTAAAGATCCCAGAACTGAGTTAGACAAGTTAGTTTTAACTTTCACAATGTGAAAGAGAAGAGCATGATTCTTGGATACTGGCTGATGGGGTTAAAATACTGTGTGTAAAAATCTTTATGATTCAAACACTATTAAGAAGATACAAACTTAAAAGTTAGAGGTAGTTTTTGTTATTCATGTTTTTTTAATTATTTGAGAGGCACAGAGGGACACAGACACAAAGAGTGCCCATCTGCTGATCTACTCTCCCAAGTACCTCAAGTGGACAGGGCTGAGCAAAGCTGAAACCAGGGGACTAGAATCAGTCCAGGTCTACCAAATGAATGGCAGGAACCCAACTACTTAACTATCACCTGGGGTCCACATCAGCAGTAAGATGGAATCAGGAGCCAGAGTTGGGACTTACGGACTTGGCGTGGTGGCACAATGGGTTAAGCCACCACCTACAACACCAGCCTTCCATATGGACACTGGATCAAGTCCTGGCTACTCTGATTCCAATACAGCTCCCTGCTAATGTGCCTCGGAAAACAGAGACAGATGAGCCAAGTACCTGGGCCCTTACCGCCCCCCCCCCCCCCCCAATGGGAGACCTGGATGGAGTTCCAGGCTCCTGGCTTCGGACTGGCCCAGCACCAGCCATTGTGGCCATTTGGGGAATGGATGGAAGAACATCCTCTCACTCCACCCCCAGTTATCTCCCCTTCTGCTTGTAACTCTTTCAAAGGAATCAGTCTTCAGCAGACCTGGGAGTTGAATCTAGGAATTCCGATATGGGACTTAGGCATTCTAACAGGTGGTTTTAACCTAGGCCAAATGCCCATTCCCATCAGAGGTAGTTTCAATGATGAAAGGCTTTGTGAGGTAATGTTTCTGAATAAAAGTTTTTGTAATCAATGAACTAAGTAATAGAAAGTGAGGCATGTAGTGTGGAAGGGGTATTTGTAACATGTTTTGCTATATGACCTTAACAAGAAAGAACGGAGAGTGAAAATGGCCCCATTCTGGGAAAAATACTGGCCGTTAGAAGTTATTTCTATAATTAGTCTAAACTGGTGACACTGGCAGTATGTAATCAGCACAGCCATGAGCATCATGCTGTGCTCTGACAGGTAGACGAGAAAAAAGGCCACTCCCAGAGAATAAAAACACTGACCCTGAAGATCAGCTCGCAATGTGAAGACACAAACTGCAGGGTAGAAAATCGAGTTTCTGAATTGTAAAATAATACTTCTGTATCTTATAAAGATTCTAAATTCAGCTTGCTAAAGTCTATACAGTACCACAAACATTTTTAAAAGGAAAAATGTTACATCTGTGTATTTAGTAAATGTTTTTATAACCATGATTCTTGTATTCTAGGCTTTATACAAGCTTTACAGCGCAGCAGCGACCCACAGACACCTGTATCATCAAGCTTTTCCTGCACCAAAGTCGGAGCCTACTGAGCAGTCAGAAAAGAAAAAAATGTAATGCAGATTTTGAGAAACACAGGTGCATGACCAATTGTCAGTTAAATATTCAATTTTATGTTTCCATGCAGACATTCAAAGTGCTTCCATTAGAACAAAGTAAAATACCAAATGCCTCTGAAGACTACAAAATGGTTTAGTTCTTTTACTTCCGTGTTTAATAAGATGTATGTATGCATGGTTATATCATTTTGTTAACATACAGTTTCCTGATTTCATCTTTAAATATGCTGTTATAATTTAAAGTATTTGTCTATTTATGATGACAGTGTGTGTTCTGCTTGAATTTACTACATTCTATTACTGGGTTATAATTAAACCATGCAGTGATACTACTTCACATTTGAATATGCTCATTTAATTTCTATAGAAAATGTATTAAATTATTTCATAGAGCTATTTGTTAAAGGACAGCATCACAACTCAGCAGGCTTGATTTAATCTATATAATCTTACACATACCATGAGCTCTTCATTATTTTTAAGAATTTAAGAGCTTTTCAGTTGCTCTACCAGAAACTATCGCTTTTATATTATGATTTAAGATATACTATAAACCTCTTGATCAGAAATGCACAAAAAGTCATTTTGTATATGTATTTGAGTTTTACTGCATTGTATATTTTTTCATTTGGTACACAAAGAAATGTATTCTTCATAGTTTTATTCTTTTAACATGTGAACTATTAAAGTTTACTTTGGTTCCTAACATTAAAAACAAATGCGTACTGAATTCAGAAATGTTTGTACTGATCCAAAACTATGAAGATTTCTGTTTTTTAGAAATTCAAGATGCATTTTCTTTAATGTTGACACCATTACAAACTTAAATTCCCGTTTTAAGAGACATGTTAATCCCTTTAGGTACCCTGCAGTTGTTTTAAAGCTATGATCCTGTATTCTGTTTCTAATGATTAAAATATCTGGAATTCCACTGAAAAGACTTCTTACAGAAACAAATAAGGAAGGATCCAAATTAGACATTTCTGTCTCACAAATGTTCAAGTAGCAGGAAAGAAAAATTAAGAGTGTGCACAAGTTTATAAGATATGTAAATGCACCTTAGGAAAGCTGGATCGCAACCTTAGCAGCATTTCCACTTTTCAATACCCCTTTCACTGTATTGCCCATTCCTCTGCCTAGGGGCCCTTTAAAGGAAACATCCAACATTTATGGCAGTATATCTAAAACATGGACTCCAACACACATTTAGTTTCCACAAAAATATATTTAATAAGCTTGTTATATAAAATCAAACACTTAACATTTTCTCAATAATTCAAACTCACTAATTCTAACTGGGAGTGCTTGGTATTTTGGAAGACTACCTAATCTAAAAATATATTTACATATTTACAAGACAGGTAAATATGACTGAAGACCTATTTCAACTAATATTGAAGTTCACAGAATTTGAGAGGTTTACAGGCTAGAAGTATCATAAACTTGTTTATAATGAAATGTACTGCACTCATTATGAACAGTATCTTAACAACTAGAAACTAGGAAAGAAATAAATGGTTTTGAAATTCTGTGACAAACACTCAGAAGATAAAAAAAAGTAACAAAATCAATTTAATGACTAATATTTCTTAGTGAATCCCTGATTGTCATTTTAGGCAGCTTACCAACCATTCTGTCAGAACAGTCTATGTCACAGCCATGCTAAACAGAGAGCTCTGGCTGAAAGTAAAGCACACTATGTTAGCAACTGGCTTCATGCTTACATTTGTCCCTGAAAGATTCAAAGGCCTTTTACCAAGAAATACTTGCTCAACATGCTTCAAAAGGGTTCCTTACACGTGGGGAATGGGAGTGGAGGAAGGAAAACCACATACGTCCTATTTAGAAATTTAGCACAACCAAAATTCCAAATCCTATTTTATATTTTGCACTCTACCACGGTAATATATACATTATCCCATTCTAGACAATCTCTACAATAAAGCAGTAAACATCTTGTTGTAAAATACTGCATAGACACCCTCTCGGTTTTAAAGAAAGGTACTGCTGCTACAGAAGTTACCAAGTCGTCATTTCCTAATAAAGGTCTGCTATACTGACATTTTCTTGCATTTTTCTCCATCAAGAATATTCAAGGCAGTTTTCTACCTACCATACGGCATTTGGAAGTGTTTTTGCCATGCTGGCTCTGAAAATGATCAACTAGTTTTTTGATCAATAAAACAAAATTTCTAATAACAAAATACATGTAAAATTAGAATTTTATAATTTCCAAAAAGTAAGCTGCCTTTAATAATCAAAATACTTGTTTGCAATTGTTTATCTGTGAAAATATGTTAAAGCTCTTAGAAAACTTAAATTTCATTTTAAAAAATTAACTTAAAAATTCTTGCCATGTTGCTGGGCATACCACTGCTGTCTCTGCTTGCGGTTTTCCAGCTCAGTGAGGAGAGCTTGTCTGTAGGCTTCATACATTCTGACAATCTGTTCCAGTTCCTTCATGAAGAGCAGCTTCAGCATTCCCTGGTAAGTATCCAGGTCAGCCAGCTGGAAGAGTTCCCACTTCAGGATGTGGTCATACCTGTTGTTTTAGGGCACAGTTATACACACATTCAGAACACACATAAACATGCATGTATAGCAATAAACTAGTCTGGTTTTACAAACAGCAACTTCATTATAACTAAATAGATGATAACTGCTATTTTAAAACACTTTTTAATGGAAAGAGAGAACCACTAACATCACTTCATTTCAACTGAAGTTAAAGAACACCCATTTCCTTTCAAGTATCAGTTATTGTAATTAACATCAGACAGCCACCATTAACATCAACTTCAAAATACAGGGGTTCTATAATTTCTGAAGCAATTCATAAGTTAATCCAAAGTTAACCGTTAGGTATGTAAGGTTCCTTTAGATCACAATGTGCTTACAAATGAAAATGCTCAAAAACAGGCATTTGTGTCTTTAGTGCTGACAGATCTTTCTGAGGATGCTTACTACAGCAAGTAAGTTACCAAAAAGGAGGAAGGACAGAGACCATCAGTTGTGGGCTCCATATTTTTAAGGTTGGGTATGTAGTGCTAAACAGGCAAAAGCTTAACAAGAAATGAAAGAATAAACTCTTCACAACCAGATAGTGAGTAGACTGCAGGAGACTCCACAATGTGACACAGGACTAAGGTAAGATGATATTTACATATGAAATCTTGGAAGGCCTTGAATCTTTCTTCAATACTAAGTGGATCACATGCTGGGGTGGCTGTGACCATCTACTAATGCAGAATTTACATTCTGAACAGAAAGAGACCTGAGGACAGAATTCCAATTTTGTATTTTAAAGATGAGGCTACTTAGAACTTCTAAAAGTGTTCAGAGAGGCAAAAAGCTAGGAGCCATTTATATTCTATATACATAGGTAAATCATTCAGAAAATTGGCTGAAAACCACTCTAGTAGCCTATACTTAAACCATTTCTTTTCCTACAGCAGTATTCTATTCAATCACTATTCATAAATAACCAATATATGCTAATAGCAGTTGCTGTAATGCTTCCAAAATTACCTGTCCACTCTCCAGAGGATGCTGTCATCAGGAGTCCAAGTGCTGTTATCCCCAGGCCCAGATGTGGCCTAGATCCCCTGCACCCAGCCTCCACATCAGTAACACTCCTTCCTTTCCACCTACCCCCAGCTGGCTCAGTGGTGATATGGTGGACTGCAAGGCTACTGGAACAAGAAGTCCCACTGGGGACTGAAAGTCTGGGTGTCTGTCTGGGGAATGATAGAGAGGTATGCCCTGAATGATCGATTTTCTGCGAAAGATTAAATTTTACAATTTTATCCCATAGTTCAGCTTGATTATAGTTCCTCTATGCATTATAAAATTGTGTAGTAGACTTAAAAACATCAACTCACAATCCGGTGAGGTTTGAAGTACATGCAAAAAACTGTGTAGGTAAATTACTGCTGGAGGTGGAATTACAGAATTTCAAGATTCTCACTTGTTTGGAAAACAGAAGGAAGAAAAAAGCTGGTTTTCTGGCAAACACACAACTCTCCTTGTTAAGATAAATAACAGACCTATCAGCATCTGCTCACCCTTGTTGATAGAACAATGTTAACTATTTCCATCCTCTCCAGAGACATAAAATGAGGATCAACTAGAAAGCAACAGGTTTCTAAACCTCTTGCTTAAGTTTTTAAAAGCAGTACAGAAGAACTCACTCTTTTCAGTCTGGCCCTGTCTGGAAGAGTTCCAGACTATTTGCTGGTTCAAAAGGGCTACAATTTTTGGGAGAAAGTTTCTTTTTATAAGAAACAAGGAGTTTCTTTTAAGAACTATCTTCCTCAGCAAAGTAAAAAGTAAAGCTTTTTTTTTTTTTTTTAAGATTTACTTATTTATTTGAAAGTTAGAGACAGACATACAGACAGTTCACTCCCCACATGGCCATAACAGGCCAAAGCCAGGAGCCAGGAGCTTCTTCTGGTTCTCCCACATGGGTAGCAAAGTCCCAAGCACTTGGACCACATTCCACTGCCTTTCCCAGACCATTAGCAGGAAGCTGGTTGCAAAGTGGAGCCACTGGGACACAAACTGGCACCCAGATTGGATGCTGGCATTGCAGGTGGTGGCTTTACCAGCTATGACATAATGCCAGTCCCTGCTATTTAACAATGACTATTCAATACAAGTAACAAAACACTAAGAATAATCCCCTTAAGTCTTACCAACTCCCATAAATAACCCAAGTTAACAGTTGGGGACATAGTCTTCTAGATTTAAAGAAAACATAAATACTGGTTCAGGGTCAGCGTGGGGTTCAATAGGCTAATCCGCCTGCGGCACTGGCACCCCAGGTTCTAGTCCTAGTCGGGGCGCTGGATTCTGTCCCGGTTGCTCCTCTTCCAGGCCAGCTCTCTGCTGTGGCCTGGGAGTGCAGTGGAGGATGGCCCAGGTCCTTGGGCCCTGCACCCACATGGGAGACCAGGAGGAAGCACCTGGCTCCTGGCTTCGGATCGGTGCAATGCGCCAGCCATAGCAGCCACTTGGGGGTGAACCAACAGAAAAAAGAAGACCTTTCTCTCTGTCTCTCTCTCACTGTCTAACTCTGCCTGTCCAAAAAAAAAAAAAAAAAAACCTGGTTCAGGATCAGCATATGAACAGGTTACACATAGTATAGGTCAGGTGGTATCAAGGGAGAGAGGAGACAGAAGACTCAATCTGCTATAATTCTTTGTCCCATTCCAAATAGTACATGGATATTATGATAAACAGACTTCTGCAGGTTTTGTCTGATATCTAATAATAGGAAATTTCTATGAATAAATGTGTACCTAATTTTGAATAAACTGAAACCAAACTTTTGGCAAGAACTATTGATATCTGATAGAATATCCATAAGTAAACCTTTTTTAAAATTACATTAAACAAAGTTTAAATTTGACAAGAAACAAAAATAACTGATGTTTTTAGTCAAAACTCTTCCAAGATCTTATTTCATCAAGTCAACATAACATTGTGAATGTATAGATGGAGAAGAATGAAGGAAATGTAAAGAAATATTTACAACAGTCAAAAACTAATAAACAGCTCATAGTAAGTAATCAGTAATTTTAAAATAATCTTAAACTAGATGAAATGCACAGAGTTATGGTCAAATAATTATAAGTCATCCCCTTCAGATAACCTATCAACAATTAAAATTAAAAATCTGAAAAGCTAATAAAAGTGTTTCCTAGCAGGAAAAAGGTTATTTTCCAAATCTGTAGTCTTAAAGGCACACAAGCAAAGAGGTGATAAATACAAAATAATATGGTAAAAATATAGGACAGATTTGTCTTAGCACCCTGGAAATTTTATACGAATGATCATCCTTTAACAGAAAAGTATTTATATTTCAAAAAAAAAAAAACAGTACATGAAAGATTTTAATTTTTGTTTCACTATGATTTAATTTATTTTAAATTCAATATCCAATCACCTCATATTATTCTTTGGGCTGCTTTATATTAATAATTTTAGTTTCAGAATTATGTAAAAGGAAATAAATAGTAAGACTACAAAAAAAGAGTAAACGAATATTACCTTAAATAACTGTTAAAGTACATGCAATTATTATGTATAACACATGTATAGCAAAGAGCTAAGAATGCAGCAACTGTTCAGTAAATGATTATTAAATCAGAAAGCAGTCATGACAAAAGAACATAGTCTTTGAAGTTAAAGAGCAAGATTCATAATCTACAACTTAACAGCTGTGTAAACTTAGTATGGATAAAGCCTCTATTTCTTCACTTGGATATGATTTGGGGAACTTCACACAAGATTACATACCTAAAAGTATAGGATAAGGAGGGACACAGGAAGCAATGAAGAATAATTTACTTTCAAACACGTGCTTTTCTGAGATCACAGCACTTTGTATATACCACTGCTAATATTATCAAACTGCCTTACTAATCTGAGCAGCACCCACTTCTGTTTTCCCCAACGAAAGCCCTGAAGGCAAACACTTCACTTAGTCATAATTCTAAGAACAATGCCAACCTACCACATAGATTTCTATTAAGTATCCTCAATGAGGGATGGGTGTTTGGTGTAGCACTTATGATGCTGTCTGGGGATAGTAATAGTTCCTGGTTATTTAGAATTCAGTAAGAAAATGCATCTAAAGAACATTTCAAAATGTACTTAAAGAGCTCAGTAATGATTGTTATTATTAATGACACACAAACACCACAAAGGTGAAGATCACTCGGGAAGGAAACTGCCTGAGTGTGGATTCTGGCTCCTTGATCTACTCCTAGTGACTGACTCTGAGCAAATTACGAACTTTGATCTAAATGTTTTTCCTCCATTGAAACATGGCAGATAATAATCTTACCTACTTTACTTAATGTCATAAGACTTAAAAGAGGTAGTATACTGTAAAGCACACGGCACACTGGCTATCTTGCATAAACCCTTAGTAATGGCTTCCTTTATTTTATTTATTTATTTTTTTGACAGGCAGAGTTAGACAGTGAGAGAGAGAGACAGAGAGAAAAGTCTTCCTTTTTCTGTTGGTTCACCCCCCAAGTGGCTGCTACAGCCAGCGTGCTGTGCTGATCCAAAGCCAGGAGCCAAGTGCTTCCTCCTGGTCTCCCATGCAGGTGCAGGGCCCAAGGACCTGGGCAATCCTCCACTGCACTCCCGGGCCACAGCAGAGAGCTGGCCTGGAAGAGGAGCAACCGGGACAGAATCTGGCACCCCAAGTGGGACTAGAACCCGGGGTGCCGGCGCCTCAGGCGGAGGATTAGCCTATTGAGCCGTGGCGCTGGACAGTAATGGCTTCTTAATATTAGGAGTGGAGCAAGGAAAGTTGTGCTCAAAGGAAAGTGCACAAGTTCAGTCTTTCAAGATGGCTATGAATTTCCCAAGCTCATCAAAAACTGTTTTCCTTATTTTGGAAAGGCAGAGAATGAAAGACAGATTATCCACTGGTTCACTCCACAATAGCCAGGGCTGGCCCAGACCAGAGCTGGGAGCTGGGAGCTGGGAGCTGGGAGCTGGGAGCTCTGGGTTTCCTGTGTGGATGGCAGGGACACAACTACCTAAGCTATCACCTCCTGCATTTTCTTATTAAATGTTTTTTTAAAGATTTATTTATTTAAAAGGCACAGTTAGAGAGAGAGGAGAGACAGAGAGAGAGGTATCTTCCATCTGCTGGTTCACTCCAAAATGACACCAAGGGCTGGGGCTGGGCCAGACTGAATCCAGGAGCCAGGAGCTTCTTCTGGGTCTCCCATGTAGGTGCAGTAGTCCAAGTACTTGGGCCATCTTCCACAGCTTTCCCAGGCCATTGGCAGGGAGCTGGATGGGAAGTGGAGCAGCCAGGACTCAAACCAGCACCCTTATGGGATGCTGGCACTGCAGGCTGCAGCTTTAACCCACTGTGCACAGTACCAGCCCCTCTTAGTAAATTTTTAATAATCTCGGGCCGGCGCCGTGGCTCAATAGGCTAATCCTCCACCTTGCGGCGCCGGCACACCGGGTTCTAGTCCCGGTCGGGGCGCCGGATTCTGTCCCGGTTGCCCCTCTTCCAGGCCAGCTCTCTGCTATGGCCAGGGAGTGCAGTGGAGGATGGCCCAAGTGCTTGGGCCCTGCACCCCATGGGAGACCAGGAAAAGCACCTGGATCCTGGCTCCTGCCATCGGATCAGCGCGGTGCGCCGGCTGCAGCGGCGGCCATTGGAGGGTGAACCAACGGCAAAAGGAAGACCTTTCTCTCTCTGTCTCTCTCTCTCACTGTCCACTCTGCCTGTCAAAAATAAAAAAATAAAAAAAAAAAAAAAATTTTTAATAATCTCAAGATCAGATACTATAATTATCCCCAATTTACAGAATATGAAACTACATCAAACACCCTGCCCAAGGTTACAAAGTTAAAAAATCTAAGTGAACTCAGATCACCTAATCCCAGAGCTCACAGCTCTGTACTACTTCTTCAACATTCTTGTATCCTGCTTTGTCTCACTCACGTTATTTAGGACTTACCTGGGCCCTCACTTTTATCACAACTTCTCTTACCTTTAATTATGTTACTCTCCTTTGAAAACCTAAACTTTTTTTTCTTTTTAAAAAGATTTATTTATTTATTTGAAAGTCGGAGTTACAGAGAAGAGAGGAGAGGCAGAGAGAGAGGTTTTCCGTCTGCTGGTTCACTACCCAGTTGGCTGCAACGGCCGGAGCTGCACCAATCCGAAGTCAGGAGCCAGGAGCTTCTTCTGGGTCTCCATGTGGGTACATGGAGGGGCCCAAAGACTTGGGCCATCTTCTACTGCTTTCCCAGGCTATAGCAGAGAGTGGATTGGAAGTGCAGCAGCGGGGATTGGAAGTGGAGCAGCCGGGTCTCGAACCGGTGCCCACATGGGATGCCGGTGCTTCAGGCCAGGGAGTTAACCCACTGTGCCACAGTGCCGGCCCCATGAACCTAAACTTCTTAATGTATCTCTAATAGCAGAGGTATGCACATAAGCTTATAGAATATTTATCAGTAACTTTTACACTTTATAAGCTCTGATATCCTTATATATCACTTAGATGCTCAATTAAAGAAAAACATGGCACTGTTTGGATTAAGCAGTCCAAAGATTCTACTCAGTATTCTATTCACCCCTTAAAAGCTGTGTGCCGTAAATTCACTTACTTCACAGGTGCTCGAGCATAAACCTGTAGCCAGTCAGGAATTTCTGCAGTGTGATATGGATTTGCAGGTACCAGAAGGGACTGATTTCTTTCAGTTTGCTGTGGCTGGTATGTCACGGGAGGAGGCTGATCATACCGAGGGACACTAAGAAGAATGACATTCATTAGGATAAAAGGCCCTGGATCTAAGCAGAAAATTATAGAGAACAAACAATAGCTAAGCATCTTTTAATGTGCCTATTGCCGAAAATGTCTTCCTTCCACAACCTAAAAGATACTTTCCTATGGCAAAGGTCTAGCCTTCTTTATTTATCTGAAAGAGTTACAGTGAGAGAGGGAGACAGAGAGAACAGAGACACCTTCCATCTGCTAGTTCACTCCGCATATGCTCATGACATATGGGCCAGGCTGGAGCCAGGAGCCAGGAGCTTCTTTCAGGTCTCCCACATGGGTGCAGGGGCCCAAGCACTTGCCCATCCTCTACTGCTTTCCCAGGCACACTAGCAGGAACTGGACTAGAAGTGGACCACCCGGGACATGAACTGGTGCCTATAGGATGCCAGGCACTGCAGTCGGTGGCTTGACCTGCTATGGCACACAGTGCTGGCCCTCTAAGCTCTAGCTTTCTTTATCATTCTCTAGGGAAATAAAATCCACCTTCCTTTGGAAATTGGTATGTTACATAAATCTACACAAAATATTTGCATATTTTTAACATATTTCTTCTGGCTAGTATTTAATCTTTTCAAAAATAGCTTCAGTGAGACTATAAAAAAAGTTGGAGCTAAGTTGTAACCTTACAAACAGGCTTAAAACTAGAATACCATATTTTTGTAACAATTAAGAATTAGGTGTAAATTCTAAATGAGAAAGGATACTTTCTTCCTCCTGTAGGATGAAAACAAGGGTTAGGATATGTAGTACAGTGGGAGTGGTTTCTGTGCTGGAAGTATTCACAGTATTTCCTCTTTATTTTATCAACTTACAGGGGTGGGGAATCTTTTTTCTGCCCAGAGCCATTTGGGTATTGACAAAAATCATTTGTGGGCCATACAAAATTTTCAATTTAAAATTAGCTTGCTGTAGATTTACACAATTTCAAGTCCCTCCTGTGGCTGCCTTGGCAGGGCCAGATCAAATGATTTCAAGGGTCTTATACCACCTGTAAGGCGAACCGCCTCCCCGCAAGAGAACTTGTGGTAGTAAGGATTGATTAGAATCTATTTTATGCTAATTTCCATTTGTTTATTCTATTTATTTGAAAGGCAGAGAGAGGCAAAACAATTTCCCCTCTGCTGGTCCACTCCCATAATGCTCACAACAGCAGGGGCTGGGCCATGCTGAAGCCTAGAGTAGGGAACTCAACTGGGTCTCCCATTGGGTGGCAGGGTCCCAAGACTTGCCATCACTTGCTGCTTTCCATGGTGTGTATTAGCAGGGAGCTTGAACCCAGTACTCTGCTATGGGACTCAGGCATTCCCAGTGACATCTCAACCGTCAAATGCATACCTCAGAACCTATTTTAAATCAGAGAGATAAAACAAAACAAACGGCATCATGCTTCACTTAATTCTAATAGCCTGAATGTGCTGTGAGGAAGGCCATAACTGCCAGATAGAAAGGGGAGCATTATAGGGGGAGATTAAAGGTTGAATTCTGAAGGCCAAAATAATCTATTTCAGACTCAGAGACAAAACCAGGAGGGGTATGCCTCCTTGCTTATTTATCAGAAAAGGTTACTAATTATTAGACCGGATTATAGTAGGGTTAGAATGCACCATGCTTAACAATTTAAAGACAATGTGCAAATAGCAATGTATTTTATCTTCAACTTTTATTTCATAACTAAATTCAAAGGGAAATATTTTTTGATAGCATGATATGGGGGCTGGAAGGAACTGAGACCTTGAAGTCAGATATGTCTGGGTTTTAGCCTCAATGTAGTCACTTACAACTTGTATGAATATGGGCAAAACTGCTTCACTTCTCTAATTCTCAGGATACTGATTAGTAAGAGTGGACCAAGACACTCATGCCACAGATGGTTTTCTCAGGACTAAATGAGCCACTGTAAGATGAATGTTCTGTGTAAGAATCAGCATAATAGAATCCAACAGCTATTACTACACTCATGTGAGCTTCAGGACAGTATTCAAGCATTCTTCCCCATTTCCACTTCTACAGAGTTACTAAGAGAAGCAAAGTAATTAATTGTGAAAATACTTTGTAAACTATAAAAATTCTGTAGTAATGTGGGGCTAATGATGATGAACGGAAAGTCAAGTCTGAAGTCTGGTTACTTGGACCCAAAGATCTCTGCCACGTGCTGACAACAAAAAACAACTGCAGTTTTGGTTCTTTTGAAGGAAGGGTACCTCAGTCCTTTACTAAACACTGAGCACCACTAAACGGAATCACTGGGAAAAACTGACTTTCAAAGTTTAATTAAAAACCCCAAATATGGCCGGCGCCGTGGCTCACTAGGCTAATCCTCCGCCTAGCGGCGCCGGCACACCAGGTTCTAGTCCCGGTTGGGGCGCCGGATTCTGTCCCGGTTGCCCCTCTTCCAGGCCAGCTCTCTGCTGTGGCCTGGGAGTGCAGTGGAGGATGACCCAGGTGCTTGGGCCCTGCACCCCATGGGAGACCAGGAAAAGCACCTGGCTCCTGGCTCCTGCCATCGGATCAGTGCGGTGCGCCGGCCGCAGCGTGCCGGCCGCGGCGGCCATTGGAGGGTGAACCAACAGCAAAGGAAGACCTTTCTCTCTGTCTCTCTCTCTCACTGTCCACTCTGCCTGTCAAAAAATAAAAAAATAAATAAATAAATAAATAAAACCCAAATATGTAATATAATTAAAGAAACGCATAAATCACAAAAACTAGTTTTCCAGGTGGTAATACTACAATATATTTTCACAGTGATTTTAATGGCTCTAAGCAATTAAAAAGTGTCCACTATAACCAAATATCTCTAACATACCAGATGATATTAAGCATCATTGGTCAGCATGTTGATGATATTTTACCCACCTTCAACCTTATGGCTCAGTTCTTTGACCTCAGCTTTGGTTCATCTGAATTATCTGCAACTTCATTACTAAGCTAACACTAGCTTTGATGTACTCCAAATTCCAGTGCATTCTTTACACTTGGATCACATCTCAATTTGTGTTAATCACATTTTAAGTGCTCAGTAACCACATTTGACAAACTGCCTGTAGTATCATCCCAGGGCTAAAAGTCTGGCAACAAATCAGATGTATTGATGAGCCCATTACCAACTAAAATAGCCCAAAGAATCACCAGCTAAATTTACTAAATAGGTTTTGGGTGTTCTGTCTAGCCTCAATTTTCATTTTCTTTTCTAAGAAAGAAACAGAACATAAAACCATGTTTTAAATTAATTAAAAATAGCAAGATATTATAATCAAAAAATCTATTTTGACTTAGTAGGTGTTAGGTTACTATCAAGTATAGGAATTTAGTGGTAAAGACACAAATCGTTTACTGAGTTATTTCAATTTCTAAGTATCCACAACAAAAACATTCCAGTACACTAAAGCAAAATCTGATTACATTAATAGTGATCTTATCTTCAAGGATTAATAAGAAAAGGAGTTTAATTTTTTGTAATTAATAAATTCAGAGAAAACTGTCATGAATTTTGAAAAGTAAAGTTTTCAAATATCAAGTATCAGACTACTGAACGCTCTGCGATCTCCATCCACACATCAGCCTTCCAAATCCTGAGGTAAGACGCCGAATGGGAAATTTTCACAGCGACTCTTTGAGTTGTGGTCTACTCTCGTCTACATTCGTCTGAGGCTTTTCTACTTTCATCCAAAGTCGTAGTGCTAGACACCACAACTCCTACTTAAGGCCTTTAGCCTCTACGGACACTATGTCCAGGCAACAGTGGGTGCGAGTGATGACTCCATCTCTGTTCACCTCTTTACAGGCGAGGCCCTGGGCTCCAGCGGGCGCTTGGGTGACGACCCTGCCTTCTGCTCCCATATTCTCTCACTAGTCAGATAGCCGGGATGCGAGGACGCTTGCAATCCACGGATCTGACTCTACAGGTTGCAATGGGAACTTTTCTCTAAACGAGTTCCGTCTGATGGTCCCTCTCAAATTGGCCCCAGCCCTCAAAAAGTGGCCCCTCCAGGGTGGCGCATTTGGCCCTGAGGGATCGGAAGTCGAAGTAGTTTGACCCTGATAACATCTTTATCACTTCCGTGAGTGTTCGGGAAAATGGAAGGGGATTCCATATGTTCAAGCTTTTTCCTATCTTCGAACTAAACCTTCCCTGTGTACTTCTTGCTCTCCCGCTCAGGTCCTTCTGGTCTCCAAGACTCCCACTAGGGGTCGGAGACCTGAGCAGAAAACTTTGTTTTCTACCTCTAACCTTGGTACCGCCACTACCACACCTCCCTTGATCCTGCAGATGAGCTCCCCTCCCCCCCATTGCTCCAATCCACAGGCACCGGCTCAGCCGCCTCCTGAGGCCTCAGTGGCTGAAGTTCCCGCACCATTATCTCCCACAGGAAATCCACCATCAGCTCTGGCCCTGGCTGTGTTGTCACCTCCCGCTCCTGCTGAATTCCAGGGGGCGGGGTCAACCTCTGCTCCCACCTCCACTGCAATCTCTTCCATCTTCTCTCAAGCCCCTTGCTCATCTATTCCTCAAAGCCATTAATTACAACTCTGTCCTCTGTATCTAGCCCACCTGAGCCTCATTGCTTTGTAATCATAACCTCTACCACCAATGGCTCTACTCCCAACCTGTGTGTCAAAATTTCTCTACAAACCCCACAACCTGCAAAAGTGGCCTTTCTCCCAGTCTTGGCTGGAATCAGCTTTAAGCCACATCCATCAAACTGTCCCCACAGGGTCCAGAGACCCCCCCCTCCCCCATTTCCTCTCCTCTATAAAATCCTCTCGTTACCTGGTTATCATTGGTTGCTATTCTCACTCTGTCTTTTATACTACAGTGTCCAAGTGTTTACAGCAGGTTATAATGGAACAAACAAAGGCCTTCAGCTACCAGGCAGTCAACCAAATGCTGCTACAGGAATATATTCGGCTCCCCACCCAGGAGACAGTGGCCTTAGACATCGCCCCATGCCAGCGAAGAGTACATCATCGCCCCATGTCAGCAGGAAGTAGCTCTAAAGACAGATCATCCTCCCTCTACCCCTCCTGGACTTTTGGGGCTAATGTAATCCCATACAAATCCTGCTTTATACAAAACAAAAGGGGGTAATGTTAGGAAACTGGCACAGTTTTAGCCAGGTTGCAGCATGGCCCAGCAACCTGAGCCAGGCTCCACCCCCATCCTAATGGGATTTGCTGCTCCTGCTTCCCTGCCCGCCCTCGGGCAAAGTTTTAAAAGGGCCTGTTTCTGAACACGTTTTCTCTTGGCTCCTCTCCTCCTCTCTGCTCTATCTTCTCTCCTCACTAGCTCCTCTCCTCTGGCTCTCTCTCTCTCTTATACTTTCTCTTTCCCTTCGCCACCCCTTCACTCTGGTCTGTAGGGTATTCCCCAATAAACCCTTTCCCTTAAAAAAAAAAAAAAAAAAATCAAGTGTCAGGATGCCTTTCTCCAATAATAAAAATGAGTCCAAAACCTGAAATTAGATAATCTCAAAATAAAAAGTTGAAAACAAAGTTGGTACTCTACCTAGGAGCACAGGGATGCCTGTACTGAGCCTTCTTATTTGTGTGATCTACATAATAGGTTCCAAACTCTGATGATTCAACTCGCTCCCATCCAGGAGGAAGTCCTTCTCGCTCAAGAGGATGGCTCCAATGAGTTGTATTTGTGTTATGATCTATATAATATTTTCTTCCCCTCATTGTCCAGTCCACAGTCCAGCCAGGAGGAAGGGGTAAATCTTCAGAACCATGGTTAGTTAAATTTCCTAATGATGTAGCAGCAACTCTCCCAATACCTGAAGACAAAGAGAAAAAAAGAAACACCACAGTCATTCAAAGATAGATGAAGCCAGCATGCCAGCCAGCCAAGTAAGTTACAAACCTAACTGTTCTGATTGTTTTCTTCTGTTAAAATGTATGGTCACATCATTAAAATTTTTCAAAAACCAGGGGTGGGTATTGTGGTACAGAGGGTCACACCCGCCAGTGCTGCTTGACAGGGGTGGGAAAGCAAGAAGGTTTCCAGTTCCAACTTCTCTGCTTCCCATCTGGTTTCCTCCTAATGTGCCCAAGAAAATAGAGGATGTTGACCCAAGTGTTTGGGTCTTTGTCACCCACGTGGGAGACCAGGATGGAATTCCAGGCTTTTGGCTTCAACCTGGCCTAGCCTTGTCTATTGTGGGCATTTGTGGAGTGAATCAATGATATAAGATCTGTCTCCTTCTCTCTCCCCTCTCTTTTGTGTCATTTTTGTCAAATAAATAAGCACATTTAAAATTTTTAAATAAATCAGCCATTAATATTATTTAATTACAAAAACAGGGAGAAAGGAGACTTTGAAATTAGTAGGCTTTCTTTTGGGGGGGGGGGGTTGATCTTTCCATCATCAGGCCACATAAACACTTCGTAATCAAGCAAAGCTACTGCTATGGGTTCAGTAGTGTTCAAATTCATGCAGCTTTCAACTACGACATTGTAATGTTAGTGGCTAATGGATTACAGGTAAAGATTTGACCTCAATGTAGTGGCCCAAAAATGTGGCTGGTGGGAGGTGTTTAGGTCACTGGAACACCTCTCAGAAGGGGTTGAGTTCAGCCTCGATTTTGTTCTCATTTCCTGGCTGGCTATGTGAGCAGCCCCACAGACACCATTCCCTGGGGCTGCCTAATCATGAACTGAACCAACTGTAAGCTAAAATAAGCCCCTCCTTTCTCAAAGCTCCTCTCTGGTATTTTAGGTAAAAAAGTAATGAAAAGCAGATTAACACAGCTACACATAACAGAAAGGTTAGGAAAAGAAAAATTTCACCTCACTCAAGATTTCAGAGTCAGGATTGTGGTGTAACAGGTAAAGCCGCAGCCTGTGATGCCAGCATCCCATATGGGCACCGGTTCGAGTCTTGGCTGCTGCATTTCTCACCCGGCTACCTGCTCTAATGGCCTGGGGAAAGCAGCAACAGATGGCCCAAAGTGCATGGGACCCTGGCACCAGGGCATTGTGGCCATTTGGGGAGTAAACCAGTGGATGGAAGTTGTCTCCCTCTTCCCCACCCCACCCCGCACCTCTCTATAACTCTGCCTCTCAAATGAATAAACAAATCTTTAAAAAAAAAAAAAAAAAAGGATGGCCGGAGCCATAGCTCACTTGGCTAATCCTCCACCTGCGGCGCTGGCACACCAGGTTCTAGTCCCAGTTGGGGCGCCGGTTTCTCCTCTTCCAGTCCAGCTCTCTGCTGTGGCCCGGGAAGGCAGTGGAAGATGGCCCAAGTGCTTGGGCCCTGCACCCGCATGGGAGACCAGGAGGAAGCACCTAGCTCCTGGCTTCGGATCGTATCGGAGTGGCGCGCCAGCCGCAGCAGCCATTTGGGGGGGTGAACCCATGGAAAATGAAGACCTTGACCTCTCTCTCTCTCTCACTGTCTAACTCTGCCTGTCCAAAAAAAAAAAAAAAAAGAGGATGAAATTCAAACGGTCAACAGACACATGAAAAACTGCTCATGATCACTAGCTATCAGGGAAATGCAAATAAAAACCACAATGAGGTTTCACCTCACCCTAGGAGAATGGCTCTCATACAGAAATAAAAAAACAACAAATGCTAGTGAAGATGTGAGGAAAAAGGTTCCCTCATTCACTGTTGGTGGGAATACAAACTAGTGCAGCCATTCTGGAAGACAGTACAGAGATTCCTCAGAAATCTGACAATAAATCTACCATATGACCCAGCCATGCCACTCCTGGGAATTTATCCCAAGAAAATGAAATCAGCATTTGAAAGAATTATCTGTGCCCCCATGTTTATTGCAGCTCAACTCACAATAGCTAAGACATGGAATCAACCCAGATACCCATCAATCCATGAGTGGATAAAGAACTGTGGTATACATACACTACAGAATATTACTCAGCAGTAAAAAGAATGAAATCCTGTGTGAAATAAGCCACTTCCAAGAAGTTACCACTTCTCCGATCTGTGGTAACTAACAGTAAAAGAAAAATAAAAGTATAGTATTTGCATTGCAATCTGCATGAAGTTATTCCTGAGCATAAACTATTGAGAGGAAATGGCTTAAAGTCTAAATGAACCTAATTATTATCTTGTAACCACATGAAATATTTAATGTTTCATTGTCATTGGTTCTATTTCATTGAAAGGAATTATGATAAGTACTTGATTTAAAAAAACTATATATGAAGGAAATGGTCATTTTTTCCATTCAACTATTATTTATAGCCATTGCATACATTCCCACTAAACTAGGATCTTCTTGCTTTACTTGTTAAACTTCTTATTCAGTGAAGTACTAAGCCTTTTTTCTGTATTGTAAATTTAAAATATTATCATTATGTTCTTAGACTTGTATGTGTAAATCATACTGAATGTTAAAAAATTAAAACAAAAATGAAATTTTAAAAATCAAAAAGATATTTTCATATTTTAGCCTCACTCTTCAAACCTCTAACACATTTTGTTCCAAATTCAGAGAATATAACCTCTCAATCTTATTTTGCAAAAAAAAAAAAAAAAGGAAAAAAAGCCAGAAAAAAAAAAAGTGTAGCACAAGCAGCTTGACTACTTAAAGAAGCTAGTCTTCCATGTGGGACCAAGGGATTCAAGCACTTGGGCCATCACCTACTACTTCCCAGGGTGCACATTAGCAAGAAGCTGGATAGCAAGCAGAGTTAGGATTCAAATCCAGGCAATCCAATATGATGTGTGGGGATACCAACTGGCAGCTTAACTGCTATACCAATCAACTGCCCTAAAAGTAACCTTTTCTTTTAAAAGACTGATTTATTTGAAAGGCAGAGTTACAGAGAGGCAGAGACCAAGAGAGAGAGAGGTCTTCCATCTGCTGGTTCACTCCCCAAATGGCCCCATCCGCCGGAGCTGAGCCAATCTGAAGCCAGGAGCCAGGGGCTTCTACTGGGTCTCACCGGTACAGGGGCCCAAGAACTTGGGCCATCTTCTATTGTTTTCCCAGGCCACAGCAGAGAGCTGGATCAGAAGTGGATCTGCTGGGATATGAACTGGTGCCCATATGGGATGCCAGAACTGCAGGCGATGGCTTTACCCGCTACACCACAGCACCACTCCTACAAATAACTTATAAAATCATATGTATAAGCATTAAATGACTATATCGGGGTGGGGAATCTTCTTTCTGCTAAGGGCCATTTGGAAATGTGTGATACTATTTGCGGGCCACATAAAATTATCAACTTAAAAATTAGTCTGCTATAGATTTATTGAATTTCGAGTCCCATCTGCAGTTGCCTTGCAGGGCCAGACTAAATGATTTCACAGGCCTTATAAAGACTACAGGCCGGAAGTTCCCCACTTCTGCTTTACCCTAAAACTTCTATTATGTTATAAATGTACAACAGCTGCAATCAAGAACAGCAATTAACAGTTTTCAAAAACTTAAAACCAACTCAATATATTCAAACTGAGTGACTTATAGGAACCATAACGCTTTTGCCAGTTGTCCCACTGAATATACCAAGTATAAATAACTTCTTTTTTTAATTTTCTTTTTGACAGGCAGAGTTAGACAGTGAGAGAGAAAGAGAGAGAGAGTCTTCATTTTCCGTTGGTTCACCCCCCAAATGGCCACTACGGCTGGCACACTGCACCAATCCGAAGCCAGGAGCTAAGTGCTTCCTCCTGGTCTCCCATGCGGGCCAAGCACTTGGGCCATCCTCCACTGCCTTTCTGGGCCACAGCAGAGAGCTGGACTGGAAGAGGAGCAACCGGGACAGAATCCGGCGCCCCAACTGGGACTAGAACCCAGGGTGCCGGCGCCACAGGCAGAGGATTAGCCTAGTGAGCTGCGGTGCCGGCCTATAAATAACTTCTAATTACAGTATCATTTCAACAAAAAGTTATTTTAGTAAATAAAAATTCTGTTTAGACATTTTACAATAATTTCACTCATCTGATTAAGCAAATCCAGACTGCCGTGAACCAATGTTTCCCTAAAGCTAGAAACACGTGTACTTTTACATCTAAATAATCATAAATTCCAAAACTATCTCACCTATGATAAACTTGAAATTCATATTTGGGGGAAGTACAAAGATCTCTCTGAAAAAACTCTCCTTCTGAATTTGATAAAGGGGCCATGAAGTTCCAAATAGACTCATCAGTCCTACTAACACAATGTAAAATCTCTAAGCTGTGTAAAACCAGGATTCCTTACCTTTTCAGAGATAGTTAATTTACAAACACTTTCATGATTCACACCCTCTAATAATTTCCCAAAGTGTCTTAGGCACTAAATTTTATTTGGGACAATTTTTATAAAACCTACCAAGAGGCAACTAAACATCATAAAAAAAAATTGGAAACCACTGGTCTAAAACATAATACTAATAATAAAATAAAGGGCAGACAAAAAAAAAAAAAAAAAAAACCCACATGCCAGCTATGTTAAGCAACACGTCACAAGTTCAGGTCCAGCCAGAAAGTTAAAACCTCAATAAACACACCAATCTGGAAAACCCACAAAAAAGCATACAATACTCCTCCAAAAAGCATGGGTAGGAATGGTTATAAATGTGCACTCTGTCCCTGGCACTTTCTGTATGTCCTTTTTTTAATTTTTCTCCAGAATCACTGCAGTAACTTTTTTTAAAAAAAAAAGATTTATTTATTTATTTGAAAGACAGAGTTACAGAGAGGCAGAGGCAGACAGAGAGAAAGAGGTCTTCCATCCACTGGTTTACTCTCCAGATGGCCGCAACTGTGCAGACCGGAAGCCAGGAGCTTCTTCTGGGTCTCCCATGTGGATGCAGGGGCCCAAGGACTTGGGCCACCTTCTACCTCTTTCCCAGGCCATAGCAGAGAGCTGGATCGGAAATGGAGCAGCCGGGACTCAAACCAGCGCCCATATGGGATGCTGGCACTGCAGGCAGTGGCTTTACCTGCTATGCCACAGCGCTGGCCCCTATATGTCTTATTTCAGATTCAAAACCACTCTATGAGGTAGCATTATTACTATCAATTTACAAATGTAGAAACAAAGGTTCAAATAACTTATTTTACCATATTCCACACAGATAGTAAAAAGTTAAATGAAAAATTTATTGCTAACCACGTAATCTTGGCAACAAATCATCAATTATAACTCTTCAAAGAAAAATCTAATTGCCACTAAAAAGAGAAAAAGCAAGTTACCAATTTTGAACTAAATCAGACAGAGAAAACGAGAAAAACGAGAGCTTCAATTTCTGCACTCAAAAACCAACAAAACTAGTTTTCTGTCATTTCAGTTAGTCTCAGAAAATAAGTGGCCTACATAAATAATCCCCCAAATAGCTTCCATTTGCAGGAAGTAACTGCACAAACACTTTCCATTAGTGTAAAAGAAAGTGAAACATTCACAAACTAAATACATGATTGCCCAAAGACACAGATAAAGTATTATTCTATCTCTACCAAGCTTTCCTTGGATATGCCTCCAAAACAATCTTCATACAATCATCAGGCAGTTATCTAACAGATCTACCTTTATAAAGAAAGCTTAAGAATTCTGATTTCCAAATTCTGCAATGGCTATAGAGCAGAGGTGGGGAAGCTGACGGGCTGTATAAGACCACCATATCGTGTGCTTTAGCCCTGCCAAGGCAACCACAGGTAGGAATCAAAATCCAATAAATCTATAGCAGGCTAATTTTTAAGTAACTTTTCTCTCTTCCTCTGGAAAATAATTATCGATAAGGTTGTTTCTCTAAAGATTATTAACCTCTTCTCAACAGTTGATTCTGTTTAAATATTTATAAATTTATTGGAATAAATATAAACACAGCACTTTGTTGTTAAAGTTTGACACTTTTCAGTTTGATTTGTACAACCTGATTCCTTTAGTGACATTTAAAACTTAAAAAATTTTTTTTCTAGGTTATCTAAAATTTTATATAACTGTTATGTAAGTGCATGACAAAAAAATTCAATCAGCCTTTGGTATTCCAAATGAAGCCTTCCTATAAACAGCGGGATTCCTTCCATTGCACATACAGTAAGTGCCTGAATGATACAGTGGCCAAGAATATAAAGGTCAAATATCACAGCTAAATGTAGTAGTCTCTCAATCCATCTCCCTACTAACATGCCTGGGAAAGCAGAGGATGGCCCAAGTACCTGGGCCCCTGCCATGCATGTGGGAGACCCACATGGATTTTCAGGTTCCTGGCTTCAGCCTGGACTGGAGTCCAGGCCATTGTGGTCATTTGGCAAGAGAACTAGTGAATGAAAGATTTTTCTCTCCCTCTGTAACTGCCTTTAAAAAAAAAAATTATTTATTTATTTGAATGTCAGAGTTACACAGAGCGAGGAGAGGCAGAGAGAGAGGTCTTCCAGCTGCTGGTTTACTCCACAGTTGGCCGCAACGGCCGGAGCTGCGCTGATCTGAAGCCAGGAGCCAGGAGCTTCTTCCATGTCTCCCACGTGGGAGCAAGGGCCCAAGAACTTGAGCCATCTTCTACTGCTTTTCCAGGCCATAGCAGAGAGCTGGATTGGAAGTACAGCAGCCAGGACATGAACCAGTGCCCATATGGGATGCCAGCACTGCAGGCAGCGGCTTTACCCACTACGCCAAAGCGCCGGCCCCTGTAACAGTCTTTATCTGAAAGGCAGGGAGTGACAGAGAGAGATATTTTCTATTAGGTGGTTCACTCCACAAATGCCTGCAATAGTCAGGGCTTAGCCAGGCCAAATCCAGGAGCTCCACCAGTACATCCCATGTGGGTGGTAGGGATCCAAGTACCTAAGCCATCATCTGCTGCCTCCCAGGATGCACACTGGCAGGACACTGGGCTGAAAACTGAGGTGTGGGGACTCAAACCAACTCTGATATGGGATGTGGGTATCCTAAGTGGTGGCTTAACATGCTGCACCACACATGTGCCCCTTGGTTTAGTATTACTAATTTTTCATACTCACATACTTAAACCTCAGGCACAGAAGTATTAGAAGCTGAGAATCCCTTATCTGGAATGCTTAGGACCAGAAGTATCTTGGATTTCAGATTTTAGAATATTTGTAAATACAGGGGATATCCTAGGGGGAACCAAGTCTAAACATAAAACTCATGTATGCTTCATATACAACTTAAGCATAGAGCCTAACGGTAATTTTATATAATATTTTTAGTGCATCTGCATTTTGACTACAACCTGTTCCAAGAGGTCAGGTATGGAATTTTCCACTTGGTATCATGTCAGTATTCAGAAAGCTTTTGGGAGGCAGAAAATCGCCGTGCTTGAAGGTATCTGCATCTTAAATTAGAGTACCTGGGCACAAATCTAGACTTCATTCCAAATTCCACCTTCCTGACGCTGCACAACCCAGAAGGCAGGTGAAGGCTCAAGTTCATGGGTCCCTCCTACCCATGTGGGAGACCTGGATTGAGTTCCTGGTTCCTGCCTTCAGTCTGGCCCAACCCTGGCCATTGTGGACATTTGGGGAGTGAACCTGAACCAGTGGATATGTGTCTGTCTCTGCCTCTCAAGTATATAAATAAAACTGAAGGGAAAAAAAGTTTTTGATCTTGGAGCCTTTCCGACTGCCAGATTAGGAATGCTATATAAATGTCTGCAATAAGAACACAGATAGGAAAGATGAGCATAAAGAACAATTACCTTCACTAGCAGTAGGCACAGCTAGAATTCCTGCTCCCCCTCAGCAATAAAAACTGGCTTAAGTTTCCAGATTTAAAACCTCTGGAGTCATTCACTCATTTATTTTTTTAAGCATCTCCTATGTAGCCAGGCACTGTGCTAATCCTTCCTCTCTGACTCTCAAACTGCATTAGTGATCAAGTCCCATTGATTTGGATATGTCCCACTTCTCCCTTTCTCAAGTGTCTACATGTATCAGGTCCTTACTAACTGCACAAAATATTGACCACTGGCAGGTGTTGTGGCATAGTGGGTTAAGCTATCACTTGGGATACCCATATCTCATATCAGAGTGCCAGTTTAAGTCCAAGCTACTCTGCTTCTGATATGGCTCCCTGTTAATAAGCCTGGGAAACAGGAAATAGCATCTCAAATACTTGAGTCTTGCCGCCCACATCGACACCTGGATAGGTTCTTGGTTCATGACTACAGACCTGCCTGGCCCTGGCTGCTGCAATCCTTGGGGGAATAAGTCAGCAGATAGAAGATCTCTCCCTTCCTCTCCCCATTGATTCTTTCAAATAAATAAATAAAACTTAAAAAAATTAATCACTGAATATGCACCCAATAGAAAATTATGCAATCATTAAAACTACTTAAGAAAGTAGGTAACATTAGGAAACTCATTCAAATAAAAAACAAGGATATGAAACTGTACAGAGTTACAATTACAACAATACAAAAAAAAAAAAGAAATCTAGCACAGAAAAAGATAAAAGAAATAATTAATACACTTAGACTTTCTGGTAGATGGTTACTTTTACTTTTCACATTTTGCAAACTCCCTATAAGAAGTTATTACTCTAAAGGAAAATATAAATCGGCTTTATTTTTTTATTTTTATTTATTTGAAAGGCAGAATTACAGAGAGAGGGGGGGTGAAACAGAGAGATCTTCCATCCATCTACTATTCATTCCCTAAATGGTACAACTGTCTGGGCTGGGTCAGACCGAAACCAGGAGCCTCGTATCACATCGGGGTCTCCCAATATTGGGTGCATCTTCCCCTGCCTTCCCAGGCGCATTAGCAGGGGGCTGGATCGGAAGTGGAGCAGCACCCATATGGGATGCCAGTGTTGTAGATGGCAGCTTAAACCACTGCACCACAACACAAACCCCCAGATTTGCTTTTAAAAATTTACTTTTTGGCACTGGCACTGTGGTAAAGTAGGCTAAGCCTCCAGCCTGTGGTACATGCATTCCATATGTGTGCCATTTCATGTCCCTGTTGCTCTTATGATCCAGCTCTCTGCTATGGCCTGGAAAGCAGTGGAAGATGGCCCAACTACTTGGGCCCCTGAATCCACATGGGAGACCTGGAATAAGTTCCTCACTCCTGGTTTAAGATCAGCCTAGCTCCAGCTGTCGCTGCCATTTGGAGAGTGAACCAGCGGATGGAAGAGCGCCCCCCCCCCCTTTGTAACTCTGCTTCTCAAATAAAATCTTTTTTAAAAATTACTTTGACTCCTCTGCCTGCGGCGCTGGCACCCCGAGTTCTAGTCCCAGTCAGGGCACCGGATTCTGTCCTGGTTGCCCCTCTTCCAGGCCAGCCCTCTGCTGTGGCCCGGGAAGGCAGTGGAGGATGGCCCAAGTGCTTGGGCCCTGCACCCCATGGGAGACCAGGAGGAAGCACCTGGCTCCTGCCTTCGGATCAGCGCGGTGCACCGGCCGCGGCATGCTGGCCGCAGCGGCCACTAGAAGGTGAACCAACGGTAAAGGAAGACCTTTCTCTCTGTCTCTCTCTCTCTCACTGTCCACTCTGCCTGTCAAAATAAATAAATAAATAAATAAAAAATATTCAAGACTTTAATAATCTATTTTTTCCCAAGCTCATTTCCTATTACATTCCCATTTCTCTTTCAAAAGCACCATAGTTCTGCCTTTCTCTGTCCATTTTCACTTCTCCCTACAATTGTCGTTTCTCTGAGACTCTGTCCTGAATCCTACTACAAAAACTCACCTTTAAACACTATTTTCATCAAATCACTGTGTTTTCTTTTTTGAAATGCACAATGCTTCTTCTGGACTCAACGCTAAGCCTGTTGGATTAGGAATCTCCATTTCCCATTACAGCTTTTATCTTCAAATCAGGCACAACTATGAAGTCCTTTGAATTTAAAACATGCCCACTCTGTTTTCACTGGGTTATTCCCAACTTCAAACTTTTTTTTAAGGATTTATTTATTTACTTGAAAGGCAGAGTTACAGAGAACTAGAGGCAGAGGCACAGAGAGAGACAGAGAAAGAATCTTTCGTCCACTGGTTCATTCCCCAGATGGCCTCAACGGCCAGGGCTGGGCCAGGCCAAAGCCAGACGCTTTATCTGGGTTATCTCACATGGGTGCAGGGGCTCAAGCATTCAGGCCAGGCACATTTGCGGGGAGATGGATTGGAAATCGAAGAGCCAGGACTCGAAATGGTGGCCATATGCAATGTCGGTGCTATAAGCAGCAGCTTAACCCACTGTGCCACAGCACTGGCCCCCCAACTTCAGTCTTTAAATATTATTCTGCCACGGTTAATCCAAAATCCAAGCTCAAAGACTCGTGCAGGTTCTATCTTTTCCATCAATTATTCTTTTAATTATTCCAGTCCACAATGGTTTCTCTTCTGACTCCCTATCATATGGCCAGTCAATAACAAAGTGTAACAATTCATTGTTCTGTCACTATTGTGTATATATGTTTTATTTCCCCAAATAAAGCACAAGACAGAGACTAAGAGGGTCAAAGAAAATGCTAAGCACAAATGATTAACACTTAATGAATAATACTTTTCCAAGTCAAAACACTCACGCTCCAAAATGTTTAAGTCAGCTTGTTTGAAGTCATGTGGGCTAAAAAGCTAATCTGGTTCGCATATTTCTTCCTTTATGCCAAATGTAAGACTCACTAGGTAGGAAAAAATCAATCACAAAAACTTTCAATTTGCTTCAATTTATACAGCGTAATCCAGTACTTTTTAAGACTAAAACAGAACTGCACATTTCTCCAGTCTCTTCTTGTAGAAGTATCTCCAAGCCAGGAGATTAAGAAAATGGACCTTTTTTTCCTTAATTAATCACTAATATTTCTGACTGTTACAAGAATGACAAGAAGACATGTTCAACACACAGTTTGCCACTTGACAGTAAGTTTTTTTGACCAACTTAGGAAATACTTATTGAATGATAGTGTTACGTTCAGAGAAACAGTACAAGACTGCACTAAGTTATATAGTTGACCATGCTTATCACCTAACATGCCCACTTTTTCATATCCTGTTTCCCTCTCCCGGGTTTCAGACCAATTTCTAAGATCTAACCCTCCCTGGGCCGGCGCCGTGGCTCACTAGGCTAATCCTCCGCCTTGAGGCGCCGGCACACCGGGTTCTAGTCCCAGTCGGGGCACCGGATTCTGTCCCGGTCGCTCCTCTTCAAGGCCAGCTCTCTGCTGTGGCCCGGGAGTGCAGTGGAGGATGGCCCAAGTGCTTGGGCCCTGCACCCCATGGGAGACCAGGATAAGTACCTGGCTCCTGCCATCGGATCAGCACGATCCGCCGGCCGCAGCGCACCGGCCATTAGAGGGTGAACCAACGGCAAAGGAAGACCTTTCTCTCTGTCTCTCTCTCTCACTGTCCACTCTGCCTGTCAAAAAAAAAAAAAAAAAAAAAAAAAGTCTAACCCTCCCATTCTATAAAACCTAAATCTAAATTCAGTCCAACCAAAGACATTAAATTCTCCAGGTTTTCAAGGCCCATATTAATCCATATGACTCTGAGGTAAGTACCAGGTTTATAAAACATGAGTTAGTAAAATAAATGGACACAAGAATTCATTCAGTGTAGAAGCATAACTATTTTGCAGGCAGGCTTAAGCAACAATGGCAAAATGGAAAATGGAATTTCCCTGGGAGCCTTTATCAGCTTCACGGGAAAATTCATAAAGAAACATCTTTTAATCAAAGTGTCAATATAATCGTAATGGACCATTTATAACATCAGGTTACCTGAAGCATGCCTCCCCTGACTCTGCGGCATTCTTTGGAAGAGATCATGATTGTATTCATAGTATCTGTAGTCTTCATGTGCACGATCTCCATGTGGCCGCCTTCTCTGGCCATCAAAAAAATTATCTGAATAATAGTATCGGGAACCAGAGTCTCCATTTTCAACAGCAAAATTAATTTCTGTGAGAAATGACTGAGAAGAGCCATATTCCCGAGGTACATCTGCTAGACTCCTGGCAAGATAAGAAGGTGCAGATAACCTGTTGCTTTCTCTTCTCATTATTTCATTAGGTGTTCTTTGAATTGGAGTTCTAAGGAAACTCTGGTTTCTTGAAACTGCTCCATCTCCAGAAGTTGAAAAAGCAGTAGGGTTTGAATCTGGAAGACAGATATCAGTTCGTCTTGGAATTGTTGGACCATGCCGGATGAATGATGGCATCAGATCTATAATAAAACAAAGAGTACAATTATCATTTCAGTAAGCAATGAACTTTTCAAATGTTATGTGAACCACCCAAAAAATCACAAGATACTTAAAAAAAAACAACTTTAAAGTTTAAGTTAGTACTTGGCATTTTAAATTGAGAAAGATTAGTATTTTCCTACTCAAATGAATTTATAATTTGCCTGAATGTGTTCTGTGTAAGCTTAGCCACAATCAAGTATATTCTGTATACTATATGATGAAGAAATATCAATAAGCTTATTTATGAACTATGTATCAATGAAGTACTCATGGATCAATGTATAAGAGTAGAAAATAACCTAACAAATCCATATGTAGTTACCAGCATAATTTATTTATGATCATGGTTTTGTCTGTGCTTCTATTTAGAAATTATCAAAAAGCCTTCTTCATGGATGGTGTTGCAACACAGCAGGTTAAGCCACAGCCTTGGACAACACCATCTCATATGAGCACAAATCCTAGCTACTCCAATTCCAATACCGCTCCCTGCTCATGTGCCTGGGAAAGCAGCAGAAGATGGTCCAAGTGCTTGGGCCACTGGCACCCACAAGGGAGACCTGGAAGGAGTTCCAGACTCCTAGCTTCAGCCTGGCCCAGTTCTAGCCATTGTAGCTATCTGGGGAGTGAATCGGCAGATGGAAGATCTCTGTCTCTCCTAATTCTGCATTTCAAATAAATAAATAAACCTAAAAAAAAATCCTTTTTAAGCAAACACTATTTCAAAGATAAAACTGACAATATAGTGCTACTCCCAAACATGTAAATGTGGATTTCATTAAAAAGTTTTAAATTAGTAACTTCCTACTTTTGAAATTATCTAGCACTCATTAAGTGATCCAAAGTAATCAGGGATGGGTATCTGGAGTCGTGGTGAATCACCACTTGGCATGCCACATTCCCTAGTGGAGCTTCTGGGCTCAAATCCTGGCTCCACTTAAGAGTCCAACATCCTGCTAATGCATACCCTGGAAAGCCGCAGATGATGCCTCAAGTACCTGGGTCCCTGCCACCCTAAGGGAGACAGGGATTACGATCCAGACTCATGGATTTGGCCTGGTCCAGCCCTGGCTGTTGCTGGCATTTGGGGACTGAACTAGCAGATGGAAAATCTGTCTACCTTTCAAATAAAATGAAAATAAAAAAATTTTTAAAGTAACCAAAATTTTAGAGAATCAAAATCTTAGGTATGAAAATTAAACATAAAAGGAGTGCATTTCAAAGAGGCACATAAATGCTGAATCAGTTAAAACACAGCAAGCTTGAAACTAGGATTCCTTTAAAAATAAGTAATTATAACTCAAAACAGAAGATAACAGAAGAATAGCTTTTTAGCATACGGTCTTTTTGAATACAGAATGAGAAAAGAGCATAGACATTCCTGGTGGAAAAGCTAATGTCTTTAAAGCATGATGACAACTGGATACGGAGACCATTTTATTCCTTGTAAACAATATTTGAGGGCACTCATTAATAATCTTCAGTAGCTATCACATTAATATCTGAATAAATAAGCCTCAATACTTAATACTAAAGATACTGTATCAAATTGCTCAAAGGTGTGACAAACCTATTTTATGATTCCAAATAATGTTCATAAACCTTATTTACAGCAAATAGCAAGCTATCATTTAAAAACCACCAGAAAACCAAGCTGTCAAAAACATATTTAAAAGTGAACTTTCCAGTTACTGGCGTCCCCATCTATTTTGTTGAGCAGCACTGCAAGTACTGGAAGGCTAATGATGTGGCTACAATGGAAAAACATGTTCTCCACTCCTTTCTTTGTGACCTTGGGCAAATATCAGGAGTGTCTAGGAACAGCCTTTCCGATTACAATATGAAGTAATGCTTAAGTCACAAGGTTACCACCAGCGTCCAAGAAGGAAACTTATTCAAGCAGTGGCTAGCTCCTGAGCTCAACGACGTCCTCAACACATGCCTAAAAATTCAAGAGATTCAGAGTAGAACACTTTGAGAAGCGCTGGGGGGAAGAAGACGGGGAGCACGCATATCATTAAGAATTAAAAAAAAAAAATTATGGTATTTCCCTATTACGACAGGAGAAAATATTGAGTCTTTTGGGGACGCAACGAAAACAGTTCCTCTGCTCCAGATCTAAAGAGCGACGAGGCTTGGGGGTAGCGGTTGTTTTTCCACTTTTCCCGGTCCGGCAGGACGAAGGAATTCCGCCCCGCAGAGTGCACACAACTCCCAACACGGGAGAGTGACACGCGCCCGCGGTGTTTGCAAACATGGGCGCATCTCTCCCAGCACGGCAGTGTCGCAGCCTAAACCGCTTTTACTCCGGCAGTGGCTCGGGATCAGCAATGTAGGCGTCCCCTAGAAATCTCTCTCTTCTTAGGAACTGCGCCCGGGCAGGCAGGGGAGTCTTGTTAATTTTAGGGGGAGTCGGGGGGAGGGGAGAACCCAAGTTCCTTACTCCTCATCGAATTCCCACGAACAAACAGCGCTCCGGCACCGCACACGCACACGCCCTCTGCGGGGACCCCTGAGACAGGCGCGCCCGCCCCGGCCAGGTGAGGTGCGCCCCGCCGCCCGACACTCACTCCGCAGCAGAGGCGACGTCTCCTTCTTCACGTACTTGCCCTGCACCTCGGCCGGCTTGGACACTTCGTTTTTGGTTTTCTTGCGGGACAGCATCCTCCCCCGACGAGGCCTGAGGCCGCGCCAAGCTGCCGCCCTAGGGCTCCGCGCCGGGCGCCGGCCGTCTCCGCTTCCACCTCCGCCGGCGCCGCCGCCTCCTTCCCTCCCGAGCCGCCGCCGCCGCCTCTCCGCAGCCCGGAGCCGCCCGCAGGGACAACCGCATGTTCGGGGCGCTAAGCGCGCCAGCCGCCACTCAGTCGCATGTCAGTTCCTTCCCGGAAGTCTGCCCGCTCCACGACGCTGCCCGGGGACGCCGTGAGGAGGGTCCAGGGACGCCGGGCCAAGGCCATGGTGCGCCGCCGACCGCCTAGTAACCGCTACAGCCGCCGCCGCCGCCTACGTCCCGTAAACTTTCCCCGCGGCCGCTGGGAATTCTGGGAAACTCGACGCAGCGCCAGCCGCCGTCGCCGCCCCTCCCCCCGCCGCCGCTCCGGGGCGCGGCTGTGGAGTCCGGGAGTCGGGCTCCGGAGCCCTCAGCTAACGGGCCGTTCGTGCTGTGTGCCCCGGAGAGCCGGCGGCGGGCCTCATACCTGCTCGGCTAGGAGCGGCTTCCCCGGCCCGAGAGGACGAGGCGGAAGCGGCCAGACCGAGCACGGGAGACCGTCGCTCGGCCACGCCAGCCGCTGCGCTCTGCTCAGGAGCTTGCACGGACGGCGGCGGCGGTGGCGACGCCCCCTGGTCGCGTGCCTGGCGTCTTTGTTGAGTGAGGGCGTCCCTCCCGGAGTTTCCTGGGCTGGGGGATTCAAGCTTCTAAGAGCTCGGCGTGAGAACAGAGTCGAAGGACTGCGACCCACCGAGTAACCTAGATGCCCCTTTTGTTGAAAACATCGGTCCATCCAATACTGATTGAACGCATGTAATTGCTCCTCCGCTGCCCGGGAGAGCGTCTGCTAAAGGGGAAAAAATGGAGGAAAACCCCAAAATGGAGTTTCTTCTACCTCTTATTTAAGATGAATTTAGTGTTCGCGTGCTACGGTCATTTCATTTCAAAGTTACTGTCGGAGTATTTAATAGCCATATATTTCCTCTTGGAGTTACTTATTAGAATCGTGAAATTTTGAAGACTTTTGAGCACTAAAAGGTCTACGAGTGTTTTGTCTGAAAGAGTAGACCCTGCTTTCTTGGCTGTAACTCAGCCGGGCTGCCGGCTGTACAGGATAGCATTCTGAACCTAAGATGAGATTCATCACCTCGTGTCCAAAGTCAGGCGTTAGTAATGGAGAATGTTTTTCCTGAGATCGAAAATATCTCCTAAGACCTGTAAAACCTGTGTCACAGTTAACAGACATGGAATCTTTTATTACAAAATGGAAAATTTATTTGGAAAATGGTCAAAATTTGTCCCCGCATGCGCAGAAGATGTGATTATCTAGTGTCTGTCTACATCTTACCCTTCCTTGGTGCAGGTCTCCCACGGTTTATTCAACAACCACATATTTTTTTATTGTGCAGGCACTATGTTAGGCGGTGTTCTAAGTTCTTGAAATGTAACAATAAAGAACAGAAGATTTCTCCTCGCGGGGAAGAGAGATGATAAAGAAGAAAAAGAGAACATCCTGCGTTAGATGGTGGTTCGTGCTGAGTTGGACAGATATTAAACAAGAGAAGGCCCACACTCGGAGAGGTGATGAAGTGGCCAGAGAAGGCTCGTGAGAAGGCGACACAGGAGTTAAGTGATAAAGTGAGGAAGTAGACCTGGTGGCTCTCTGGATATTCTGGGCAGAAAGAACAAGTGCAAAGTCCCCGCAGATGACCTTGTTTCTGGCAGATTGGAGGAATGATAAGAGGATCTGTGTAGCTGGTGAAGAGGAGAGAATAGTGGGAAAGGAAGGTAGCCTGAATGATGGCTGGGGCACCTAGGGCTTTGAAGGTCATTGTAAGGAATTTGGCTTGGAGCAGACTGAGAGGATGTGACTTAATGGTTTAAAAAGGATCTCTTTGGATGCTGTGTTGAGTAGGCTGAGGGGTAGGAGGGCAGAAACATGGTGACAGGTCAGCTTAGTTACACCACAGACATGATTTAAAGAGCCAATGGGATGTATTGATGACTGAATTTGTAGTGTGAGATTAAGATGAGTGTGCAAATCTTCACAATAAACAGAATGGAACTCCACAGGAGATTATACTCTTTGGAGAGGACCATTCAGAATAGTAGGTTGCTCCTGTGATTCAGATAAAAGGACCAGCACTAAAATATTGGTAGTGTGAATGGAAAATAATGAGTGATGAGACAGTGATAAAAATGCAGGGTGTGGGTATTTGGCACAGCAGTTTAGAAGTTGGTTTGAGTGCCCCCAGTTTATATCGGAGTGCCTGGGTTTGAGTCCCACCTCTGCTTCTAATCCGGTTTCCTACTAATGTGCACCTGGGGAGGCAGTAGATGCTAGCTCCAGTGCTTGGGTCTCTGCACTGGGGTTGAGTTCCCTACTCTTGGCTTTAGCCTGGACCAACTCTGGCTGTTACGGGTGTTTAGGAAGTAAACCAAAAGACAGAAGCTCTCTCTCTGTCTCTCCACTTCCTTTCCTCCCTCTCTACCTTTCAAATAAAGTTTAAAAAAATTGTTACCAGAGAATAAAAAAAAAAAAACTTTAACAAAAACGAAAAAAATTAGAAAACAGTAGGGTTCTGTTGTAGGTAGAGTCTGAAGGTGGGAGGTGAAGCAGGATAAGGGGCACCAAGCAAGCGCCAGGTTTCTGCCCAGGGCTCACAGCAAATGGATATTAAGACCTTGTTAATAAAGGTGACTCTTCACACTTGAGGCTTTCCCAGGGACTGAAATACAGAATACCTTTCACATTTCTTGAAAGAATTCCAGAACTTTATGGGTGGAAAAGAATTCTGAGATCATCTAGACTAACCTCATTTTATCAACAAAGCTAGAAACATGAATGTTTTGCCTCGAGTTACCTTCCTGGTTGGTGGCAGGCTAATATCAGGACTGGAGTTGTTTATGCCAGTTGTTTATTTCCTGCTTCAGCATATCAACAATCCCACTTGCGTAAATTCATACTGTTTCTAACAGTTGTTTTGAAAGCCGTCCATGTTTCCTAAAAAATACTCCCATCATCAGTGCTATTTCAACTCTTGATTTAGAGCAGAGAGAAAGCCTCAATTAGGTGCTCTCTTCAAACCTATAATTTGCCTTTTTATCAAGGAGGGTGCATTCCAGAATCAACAATCTGCAGACATAATCAGCAGTGGCACTGCAGAGCAAATATATGAATTTGGAATCCAAATCCTTAAATCCAGAAGCTTTGAAAGAATATTTGTTTTGTAAAAAAATTCCTAGATTCCTGGGAATTTTAAGGAAGGCATCCAGACTTTGCAACTATAATTCTCCAGACACTGCCTTTGATAGAGCTAATACTGCATTACATTATGGAGGTTACTTTTCCCCTTGCTGTTACATTTTTGATGGAAACAAATAAGCTGTTAGGGAGTTCTATCTTCCTAACAACGACATTTAAAATTAATTGAGCATTAGAATTTCTATTAGAGGAGACAAGGTATGACCCTTGGCTAGCCCCAGTGTTCTCTGGGTCTTACGTTTCTCACATAAAATTGAAGAAATTGGACCATTTGATTTCTAAAGTTAGCGCCACATAAGCAGAAAGAAATATACAAAAAAATGAAAACAGTTATCCTAGGAGAGTAATAAGCATGAGGTTTTTTTAAAAGTTCTTATGTTTCCACTAAAGAATTATTAAAATTTTAAAGTATCAGTTTTATATAAAATTATTATCATTAAAGTAAACTTTAATGCCAAATTGTTGCTTTCAAAGAGAGCTAAAATCCTTAGGCTATTTTTAAAATAGCAAGTTATCCAGTAAAGGATTTTCTAAGAAAGAATCCAAGTGGAGATAAGTTCTGAATATGGAGGCTCTTAAACAAATACACACACACACATACACATACACACACACACACACAGAGGGAATGTGGAAGGTAGGAACAAAGAAAAGAAAAAAGAACTTCTACTTTCTAACCCACTTTTCTACTCTTCTGGTCATGTAACAAGATAAACTTAATATGTCTCAGGAAGAGGTAGTAATTATTCCAAAGTCTACAGCTCTTCAACCTTCTTAAGTTTTGTTCTCAAAACCTGGGAGTATAAATTTCTGAGTGCACTTTAGGTAAAAACTTCAGTTGTTTCATATGAAGGACAAGGATGTGTAATATCTACACAGCTCTCAAAATGTGGTTGCTTAGTAGCAGCAACTAAGTTGGATTTCCGAAGTCCTCTAGCGTCTGATTAATCATTCTCCCAAAACAGAGAATTAGTGTCAAAGTGCTTATCAAAAGGAGTCAGACTGGGAGTTTTGGTGTCCCCCACCACCACCGTGTTTAGCTCTCATTCCTACATATGATCACCACTTGGATTTATAGGTCCTCTAAAACCTTGGAAGCTAGTCAGAATGAGTCTCTCTCTCTCTCTTTTTTTAAGAGTTATTTATTTATGTAATTAAAAAGGCAGAGTTACAGACAGAGGGAGAGACAGAGAGGTCTTCTACCCACTGGTTCACTCCCCAAATGGCTGCAGTTGATCCAAAACCAGTAGCCAGGAGCTTCTTCTGGGTCTCCCATGTGGGTTCAAGAGCCCAACCAAGCCATCTTCCACTGCTTTCTTAGGCAATTAGCAGGGAGCTGAATTGGAAGTGGAGCAGTCAGGACTCGAACTGGTGTCCATAAGGGATGCCAGTGCTGCTCAACCTGCTAAGCCACAGCGCCGTCACCCAGAATGAGTCTTTCTTTCATCCTTGACATACTGGCCTTTGATTTCAGTTGTCCATCTTAAAAGATCTGTCTATATCTTGGCCTCTGTGGTCCTAGAAGCTTTTACCTTCCTTCCAAAATTAGGCCTTTTCTTTAGCTGTTTTCAATTTTAAACTATTCTTTGGAATGATCAATTTTTTACTTGTCTTTGTTAGTTTTTGAGAACCTGGTAAAAATATACTTAGACCTCTCACGTTGGGCTTTATTGTGGAAATACCTGAATCACTTCCATACATCAGAATTGAGCAATACTGAGAAGTACTAGTGCAACCTCATTGGCCTACACTTTTCTTTGCTGGGGCTCCTTCATCTTGAAAAGCACCAAATGGGATTGGAGACAGAATAGTCTTCTGCCTTCAACAGCTGTTGGGAATTTCACTGATCTTTGAACACTCCATCTATTAATCCAGCCTGGGACCTACTCTCTGAGTCTTTCTTCTCACTGCCAAAAATGCTGTACTTGTGGAAACTTGCTCTGTTTCCTCTCCTCCCTGTTTCATAGGCTGCTTTGGTGAAGGCTCTGCTGACAATTTGGGGCAATAAACTTTAACCTATGGTACAAGGCAAATGTGATTTAGGGAGGAGGGACTGAAAAATAGCTGTGTTGGAAACATTTTCAAGAAAAGTTTAAGTAGAATTCCTTTGGTAGAGCCAAGATACAAAGGATAAAGGGAAAAAAAAGGAAATGTCCTATTGCATGTGGAGATGTGGCCTCTCCCTTCTGGTCTGTACTTACTTAACAGTGAAAGAAGGTAGAATAAAATAATGCACAGTTATTCCAAGAACACAAGATGGGCCAGCAGTAAGTGTGACATTAGTGAACATCTGGAAGATGAGGAGTAATAGGGTTGAGGGGAGGTGAGGAGGGGATAAAGAGAAGATGAAGTAGAACAGAGAAAGCCACAGACTAAAACCCTTGTGAAAGCACAAACAGCCAAATGCTTATGAGAGGCTTGGGACTCATATGTGTCTGGTTAAATTAAGAAATATAGGAAACGAATGTGGAGCTTAAAATAATCATTAATAGAAAGTCAAACTCCACTTTGTGAGCATATAATTTCAGGTAGCCAGGCACCTGTCCCAAAAAAAGAGATCCTTGGATTCTTTTCTGGAGAAATCAAATAGCTCTTCAGCAAAGGTCTTGGCAATATGACATTTGTATGTCCTGCAATGAAAGAGCCAACCCATCTCAAAGAGCTGTCTTGTAGGCAATAGGTCCCTATCTCTGAGACAATACTCTCAAGTGTTTCTTTGTTTAATATGTCATTCTTAAATAAAAATATGCAAGCATAGAGCACCAGAAACTTTAGGAAAATGTACAGCATGAGTGACAGCAAGATAAACAGAAAAATAGACTCCAAAGAAAACATAATTCAGCATACAAATGAGTACTTTAAGCAGCAATGCTTATTACCATCAACCGAGGATTTGAGGGAAGATACTTATCCATCAGTAAAACGTCAACAGGATGCTATGAGAAAGAAACCTTTAGAAAACAATGAAGAGTTCTTGGAAATTAAAGATACAGATTTCCAAAATAGCATATTCAGATGATAAAGCTGAGTAAATTTCCCAGAAAATAAAGCAAATAGACCAAGATGGGAAATATACGAAGGGAAAAATAAGAGAAACAGGCTTTATACACAAGCCCTGATATCTTTAAAAGATGAGTTCCAGAAGGAGATAATGGAGAAAATGGAGAGGACAATATTTAGTCAGTGTGAAAATTTTTTTCAGACATGAAAGAAATTTCCCAATTCTAAAGACATCTCAAGTGCTCCTCAAAATTAATAGAAACACATCCATGTCTCAATCTGTCATTATGAAGTTTCAGAACATCAAGGCTAAAGAGAAGATCCTAAAAGCTTTCAGTTATAACAAAGTTCAGTTATAAAGGGATGAGAATAAGGCTGGCATCTCATATTTCAACATCAGATGTTTGTCCTACAACAAAGATTACTGTAGGACAATAGAGCAATTTCTTCCAATCAATGAGGGAAAATCTGTTTCAGCCTACAGTTCCATATCCATCCAAAATGCCAACAAAAGCAAGGGGAGAACAGAGATATTTATGGATGTGAAGGGACTCAGAGTATGCTCATCTAGGCTATTCTAGTAAGTTGCTAGAAGTTAAGTTATAACAAAATGAGAAAGTATGGGGCCGGTGCTGTGGCGCAGTGGGTTAAAGCCCTGGCCTGAAGCGCCGGCACCCAATATGGGCGCTGGTTCTAGTCCGGGCTGCTCCTTTTCTGATCCAGCTCTCTGCTATGGCCTGGGATAGCAGTAGAAGATGGCCCAAGTCCTTGGCCCCCTGCACCCGCACGGGAGACCAGGAAGAAGCTCCTGGCTTCGGATTGGCCATTCTTTGCAGCTTTTCCAGGCTCATTAGCAGAGAGCTGGATCAGAAGTGGAACTGCCAGGTCTTGAATCAGAGCCCATTTGGGATGCCAGTGCCACAGGTGGCGGCTTTACCCACTATGCCGCCGTGCTGGCCGACCACTCTCATTCTTGACAATGATTTGTGTCTCCTCTTTTCTTTGCCAGTCAGTCTGATTTGCTGTTTGTCAAGGTTGTAAATCTTGAGTAGGTGTTTCACCTATTGTTTGTATTTGTGTTTTTGAAACTCCAATCTTTATATGCATTGTCTTTTTTTCCTGTATAATTTGGTTTAATTTGGTCCTTTTTCTAGTTGCTTCAGGTGAAGGCGATGATCGCTGACTAGAGACTTTTGTCCTTTTCAAATATAAATGTTTAGTACTACAAATTCTTCTGTGAGTACTGTTTCAACATCAATTTTGAAATGTTTTTTATTTTGTCTGTTTTTAATTTTTTTTTAACTATGAAGTTTTTAGGAGTGTCTTGGTTTCCAAATAGGTTAGGGTATTTTCTAGCCATCTGCTTGTTACTGGTTTCTGATTGCAGTCAGAGAATGCACCCTGAATGACTTGAATCCTTTCACATGAATTGAGACTTGTTTTACAGCCCCAGACATGGTTTAGCTTGGTCAATGTTCCATTGTGTGCCTGAAAAGAATGTGTATTCTACTGTTGGGTGGAATGTTCTATAAATGTCAATTCTGGTTTTATAGTGCTCAAGTCTTCTACATCTACAGTAAGGCAGAATAATAGCTCCCAAAGATTTTCATGCTCTAATCCCCAGAACTTGCAAATGATACTTCTTGTGACAAATGGACTTGGCACCAATGATTAAAGTTAAGAGCAATAATATCAAAAGAGTAGTTTGGTTTGCCCAGGTGTGGGTGGAGGGACCCAAGGACTTAGGCCATCCTCAACTTCTTTTCAAGGTGTATTAGCAAAGAGCTGGATCAGAAGTGGAGTAGCTAGGACTTGAACCAGCCCATGTGGGACGCCAGCATTGCAGGCAGCAGCTTAACCCATTTTGCCACAACAGAGGCCCCAAAAACTGAGAAATATTTTTTAAATTTTTATTTATTTGAAAGACGGTTACAGAGAAAGAGAGATCTTCCAACCACTGGTTCACTATCCAGATAGCTGAGCCAGGCCAAAATCAGGACCTCCATCCAGGTCTCCCACATGGGTGGCAGGATCCCAAGTACTTGGGCCATCCTTTACTGCTTTCCCAGGTACACTAGCCTTGAGCTGAATGGGAAGTGTGGCAGCTGGAACTCAAACCGGCATCCATGTAGGATTCTGATGTGGCAGGCAGGGTTTTAACCTGTGTACCAAAACACTGGACCCTGAAAACTGAGAAATTTTTTAAGTATTAACTTTAAAATATGAATAATAGGCCTATCACATGTAAACAATGTAACATATTTTGGAAAATAACCATCTCTCCAAAATAAAAAAAAAAAAAGGGAAAGAACTCTAAAGTGTTTTGAATGCCTGGTTAGTAGAAAATAGCTGAATTCTCTTATCTACTTCTGCAGTCACTGTTGACATTTTGTTTTCATTGAAGAATATGAAGACCTGGCTTCATTAAGACTATCTTAATATATCTTTCAGATAATTGTGAATATCTTCATTGATAATAAACTAAAATCAACAAGTTAGAGTTTAATAAAAGTATACTGTAATGTATAATTTGAAACCATACCAGCAAATTCTTTTGTACTTGTTCATTAATATCTAGTGGTCTATCTTGGACTTTGAATGGATCTTCTATGCATGCATAATTTTGTAACATCATAGATTGATCATTTCGAAAATATTGGCTCTTGAGTTAATATGTGATATATTTTTTATTGTTATGTGCCACTGAAGAATATTTTAAATTCACAATAATAGATATCACTGAATTAACACAAAATTCTCTAAATATTTGAAAGACATGAAGGTCAGTGATAGATACAAGTTTTCAAAATCCTAATTAAATGTTGAATTTGGTCACTGACATGGTATATTGCCAGTTTTCACTAATTAAAAACAATGTTTTCTAGGTATTAAAGTTTGAGTAACCATAGTTATTTGTGTTTCACTGAAATAAAAACATTGGTCTATTGAAAATAAAAATATAAAATAATATAATAAAAATAAAAGTACATAAGTGCTTTTCCTTGAGATAACCATCATACGTAAGTATGGAGAAAAGAAGATTTGCTTCCACATCCATCGCACTTAAGTATGGAGCAAAGACACTTCACTTCCTATTTTGTTGCCTACAATATTAGGATGGTTTGTATGGAAGAGTCAAGAATGACTAAAAGTAACAATTTTACTTCAAGTGTTAAGGAATTTTTTTTAAAGATTTATTTATTTATTTGAAAGTCAGAGTTACACAGAGAGGCAGGGAGGAGAGGCAGAGGGAGAGGGAGAGGGAGAGAGGTCTTCCATCCGCTGATTCACTCCCCGATTGGCCGCAACAGCCAGAGTTGCACTGATCCAGAGCCAGGAGCTTCTTCCAGGTCTCCCACGTGGGTTCAGGGGCCCAAGGACTTGGACTATCCTCTACTGCTTTCCCAGGCACAGCAGAGAGCTGGATCAGAAGCGGAGCAGCCAGAACACGAACCCGGCGCCAGTATGGAATGCCCGCGCTTCAGGCCACTGCCACTGTTAACCCACTGCCATAGCGCCTGGCCCCTTAAGGAAATTCTTATGTAAAACTGGCTCCCTCCTCAACTTCCCACCCACATTCTAAGACTATGTGGCAGTTGATACAGTTTTGTGTGACTGTTTTGATGTATACTGAGAAGCCACCAGTTTTATCTACTATTGCTTTTATACAATAAATGCAGATGACAACTGAGCCAAATGCTACCCCCAGAAGGCAAACTGTATCCTAATGAAATTTTATCATTTAATTTAATGGACCTGCTGAAATGAGAATTGAGGACTCCTAGGTTTCATGGACCATATTTTGAGAATTGTTCATACATCTTAACGTTTATCATAGTCATTATGCTTTACATAAAGTGTATCTCAGGCCTCACAAGTCCAATAAGATCAGTATTGTCCTCCCTGTTTTACAAATGGCAGCAAGAAAAGGTCAGATAGGTTAAATATTTAAGATCTATTTTATGAGGGGGAGGGAGAGAGGGAGAGAGAGGGAGAGTTCTTCCATTCACTGTTTTATTCACTAAATGGCTGCAACAGCTGGAGCTGGGCCAATCCAGAGCCAGGAGTTTCTTTCGGATTTCCCACATGAGTGCAGGGGCCCAAGGGCTTGGGCCATCTTCTATTTGCTATTAGCAACTACATGCAACTAACCATGTTTGCAGATGATGATTATTTTATATATGTATATGATACTTCAAACATCCTATAGGGAAAGAAAGCAGCTCAGAACTTACTTTGATCTTGTACTTGCATCTCAGTGGTTACAAACCCTCCAGTCAAGATTGTCAGCTTTTCCATCCACTGGGATTCTGAGAAACTGTTTGAAATTGGCTGGGCCAGCGCCACGGCTCACTAGGCTAATCCTCTGCCTTGCGGCGCCGGCACACCGGGTTCCAGTCCCGGTCGGGGCGCCGGATTCTGTCCCGGTTGTCCTTCTTCCAGGCCAGCTCTCTGCTGTGGCCCGGGAGTGCAGTGGAGGATGGCCCAAGTGCTTGGGCCCTGTACCCCATGGGAGACCAGGATAAGTACCTGGCTCCTTCCATCGGATCAGCGTGGTGCGCCGGCAGCAGCGCGCTGGCCACAGCGGCCATTGGAGGGTGAACCAACGGCAAAAGGAAGACCTTTCTCTCTGTCTCTCTCTCTCTCTCTCTCTCTCTCACTGTCGTGAATGTGGTATCTCATGTCCACCCTTTCCCGTTGGCATCTGTTTATAGCATTGGAACTCAAACCTCACCCATCTTAAAAACAACAGTCCTCTCTCTAGACAAGATCCTCTCCTATCTCTCCTCTTTGCTCTTTTCACGTCTAGCTTCACGAAAGAATTGTCAACATTTGCTTCCTCGGTGTGCTCTGTCTCTGTTGGTTTGTCTCTGTCTCTCTAAAGATTTATTTTCTTTATTTGAAAGGCAGGGTAACAGAATGGGATGGGGCAGGGTGGGTGTAGATATTGATCTATCTTCCATCTGCTGGTTCACACTCTAGATGGCTGCAATGGCCCAGGGTGAGCCAGACTGAAGCCAAGAGACTGGAACTCCATCCAGATCTCCCACATGGGTGGCAGGGGCCCAAGTACTTGGACCACTTCTGCTGCTTTCCCAGGCATATTAGCAGGGAGCTGCTTCAGAAGCAGAGCAACTAGGCCTTGAGTCAGGCTTTCTCATGAGAGGCCACCGAGTTGCACATGGTTTAACTGCCTGTACCACAATACCAGCTCTTGTCTCAACTCTTTACCCACTATGTTAATTCATTTTCTGTTGGTCTAACAAAATTGACACTGGGTGATATATAAAGAAAAGAGGTTTACATAGTTAAGCCCATAGATTTGGAGGCTGAAATTCTAAGATCAGGTGGTCTCACCAGTTTTGGCCTCTCACCAGTTTTGGCTTCTGGCTACAACACATGGCAGATAGCATCACTGTGAAAATGTATGTTAAGAGGAGAGAGCAGGCGTGCAGTGAGATAGGAAGTAAGCAGGATTCTGGGGCTAGGCTTGTTCTTTCTATAGCATCACTCTCAAGAACTAACCAGGATCCTGCTAGAACCATGTTAATCCACTCCAGTGACAAGCCCTTAATAACCTAATTACCTAGTTAGGCCCCAACTCTTAAAGGTTTTACCACCTCAATAGTGCCACACTAGGAAGCAAGCTTATAGCATGTGACCTTTTTGGGGACACAGCCTACCCATATCCAAACCGTAGAACCCCCTGTGGACTCTTGCCATTTATGTAGAAGTTGAAGTCACCAAGGATAATGTTGAGAGATAGTTGTTGAGAAGACAATGATCCAGGTGCTAAAACTGTTACTAAATGGGGAGGAATGTTCAGTTTGATCTTTAGTCCTTATAGAAGGGGTGGCTGACATTTTTCTGTAATAGTAGCATAGCCAAAATGAGAGCTTAAATTATGATTCCACAGCTCGATTTACTTTGCCATGGGCACAGTAAACAGCCAAAACCAACCCCCCTCTTTTTTTTTTTTTAAACCAAACAAAGGGAGAGAGTTTTACTAATAACTTAAAATGTAATAAATAAGGTGGTCATCATTTTTGACATAGCTTTCCTCGTGGGCATTGTCTACCTCAAAGAAGAACCACTATCAGAACATGCCTGTGACCACGGATGTCTAGTTTAGGCCACCAAAGATTAGGGTCGGAGCAGCCCCATGACTTGCATTCTCTTACAGGTTGCCTCTGGTCTGCATTAGCAAAAACCAGGAGGAAGAGGAAGCTAGGCTGCAGAAGCAAGCCATCAGGGAGACCCACAGGCCAGTCCACTGCATCGGTTTTCAGTGTGGAAAGCCAGGGCTTCAGTGGAGGTCAGCTCTACCAGCCAGGAGTTGGATCACTGGAAATGGACCTGCCCTGGAGTTGAAGGGCTCTAGGTCAGAGCCACAGGCCTTGTTCGCTCTAAGCTAAAAAGGCAAGTTCTTCACTCACCCCAGCTTCCAAAGTAACCACTGCTGTCAAGGGGATGGCCAAGTAGACTCAACAACATTGCAGGCAGAACTGCATATCAACTAATAAATGTTTCCTTTTAGAAATGCCACCTACCTTCTCTTCAAACCAGCTCTCCTCCCAGGCCAGCTAGGTAATAGATAGAAGTCAGCAGGGTGCCTCCCTAATGACTACCACATGTAAAGCAGTATGAGGTCTGAGCCTCATAACTCACAAGGTCTTAAGCCCACCAGATTATTTTCAAGCCCTTTCTGTCAGTTTGTATTTGCTTTTCCATGAAAAAACTTATGGTTTACACACTTTTCTTGGGGACTCTAATGACTCTGTCCTCGGTTTTAGATCCTGTGATTTTAAATCCTGTGAGTTTAAACTGCTTGTTAGGTTCGTTTTCTATGGACTTAAAAGTAAAATTCTAGGTGGCCATGCACGTGAAACCTCGGATGGAAGCAGTGTCTGCAAGCTGGCACTGCATCCCCCTGCAGAAGCCTCCTCCTGCTGAGAAGCCACGTCCTGCTGCAACCCTGTCTTGACTCCCCTTTCCAAAGATGCCCCTTTTCAGCAAGAAGCAGCCAGAGCGATCATCACCCAGTTCCCACTAACAGATGTTAGGAGGGAATGTGAGGAGTCAGATGGGTTAGTAGTCAGGGGATCCCAATGCAATTTGGGGTGTAAAATAACTTGCTTCATTCCTCAAAACTTTATCTTTAGCAAGAATAAACAGGCTGCCCTCTTTCCTTTGGAATCTCCAAATTTACCATAAGAATAGCAAGAGAGCTCCTCCAGAGTTCACAGCTTATTGTGAAAACAAGTTATCTACCCCACCCTTAGCAGGCCAGACAGGATGCAGAATTGTAAATGCGGTCTTTTGCACCTGCTAACCAAATGCCTATCTGTTAAGGTCTTTTTTTTTTCTTCAAAATTGTACTTAAAGCCAACTGCCACCAGTCCCCTTTGGGTTTTCCTCTCTTGGAAGCCTCCTTCCATGACACTCTGGCTGGAGGTCCTTGATTCTAATGTTAGGTAGGAAGTCAGATATGAGCTTATGTGTGTGTGACATAAAGGCCTAAAGAGAAGACATCTATGTCCAGCATATGCATCTGCATCTCAAAGTCATCCCAGTCATGCCAGTGGGGCAGCCCAGTGTTTGCATCCTGCACTGCCGCTTCCTACTTGATAACCTGCCAGGTGGGGGTCCCCACCCCTTCTGCCTGACAATCTTCCACAATCTCAGCCCAGTATCTGCATTTCAAATACCCTGCTCAGGATCCTGGGTTAGGACAGCTAGGCTTCCTCCTGTCTGATACCTTCAGGGGAAAACTCAGATAGGAGCTTCTTAATATTTACATCCATGAAATCCTTTGTTTCAGGAGGAGATGTGTGAAGACAAAGACACCCCCCCCCACCACCACCACCACCTGCCTGCCTGCCCAGGTGTAATCTCTCTACTCAACCACGTAACCTTGCTCCTCCCCCCAGTCCCAACGACTGAGCACTCTCTCTCAGGTCCTGTCTGGAGAGGTGCCCATCTGTTCTTACGGATGTCCTTTCCCTAATAAACTTTGCTACTTTTTACTTTCCACTACTCTGTCTCACGCCTGAATTCTTTCTTGCACAAATACAAGAACCCTGCCATTCACCAGTAACACTAATAAATACTTTTAAATCTCAAAAAAAAAAAAAAAAAGTTGATAGGATATCATTGTTTCTGTGAGTGAATAATAGTCCATAGAGTGTCTATGCCACATTTTCTTATCCATTCATCTGATGCTGGCCACCTGTGTTGACTCTCAGCTTGTAGATAGTAGGGCAATAAACACAACAGTGCAGGGGCCTTTTCATATGCTGGTTTCATTTCATTTGGACATAAACAGAAGTGGAATAGCTGGGTCATAAGGTAGATCTTGTGGATTTCTGAGAACCTTCTACACTGTTCTTCATAAAGACTGTATTAACTTACATTCCCACTAGTAGTATATAAGAGTACTAGTTTCCCTATACCTTTGCCAGCATTTGTTATTTTGTCTTTTTTTTTTTTTTTGGTAAGAGCCTTTCTAAGTAGGGTAAGATAATACCATATTATAGGTTTTAATTTGTATATATTTGTATATTCCCTGTGACTAATGAAGTAGAATGTCCCTCCCCCATCCCCAGGAGCTTGAAGATCATTTAAATTTCTTCTTTATGAGAAATATATTTTAGCACTTGCCCAGTTTTAAAATGGATTTTTTTTTTTGTTCCTGAGTTTTTTGAGTTCCTTGCTTATTCTGGATATTTATCCTTTGTCAGTTGAATAGTGGGCAAATATTTTATCCTATTCAGTAGGTTTTCCTATCAGTCTGTCGTTTCCTTTGCTGTGAAAAACTTCATTATTTGATACAATCTCATTTGTCAAGTTTGCTTTTTTTGGCCTTGTTTTTAGAATATTTACCTGAATTCATTGCCTGTAAGAATTTCTTAAAGTGTTTAAGTTTAGTTTCAATAGTTTCTTAGTTCCAGGTCTAACATTTAGTCTTTGATTCATTTAAGGTGATTTTTGTCTAAGATAAGAGGTAGGGCTGGTCATAGTTCAGTCTTCTGCATATAGGCATTCAGCTTTAGCTTTAGTTTTTAATTTTTTTTAAAGATTCATTTATTTATTTGAAAGTCAGAGAGAGAGAGAAGGAGAGGCAGGGAGAGAGAAAGAGAGAGATCTTCCAACTGTTGGTTCACTCTCCAATTGGCTGCAACAGACAGAGCTGCCACTGATCAGGAGCCAGGAGCTTCTTCCAGATCTATCTCTCATGTGGGTGCAGGGGCCCAAGGACTTGGGCCATCTTATTCTACTGTCCCAGGCCATAGCATAGAGCTGGATTGGAATTGGAGTAACCGGCACTGCAGGCAACAGCTTTACCTGCTGGGCCACAGCTCCAGTCCCCCAACTTTTGTTTTAAAAGATTTATTTATTTAGTTGAAATGCAGAGTGACGGGGGAGGGGAAGATGGAGAGATCTCCCTCTGCTGGCTCACTCCTCAAATGCCCACAGTAGCCAGAGCTGTGCCAGGCCAAAGCTAAGAGTGAGGAACTCCATCTTGGTCTCTTCTGTGGGTAGCAGGAACCCAAGCACTTGGGTCATGATACGCTGCCTTCCCAGGAGCATTAGCAGGAAGCTGGATTGGAAGCAGAGTGGCCATGCAGCCTGCCCTGCTGGGTGTAGTATTCTTGGCTAGCGGTTTTTTTCTTTCTGAACTATGTCATTCCATTCCTTCCTGACCTGTTAAGTTTCTGCTGACAAATTTGCTATTGGTCTAATGTGAATTTCTTTAAGTGTAAATCAATGCTTTTCTTTTTTCTTTTTTCTTTCTTTTTTTTTTTTTTGCAGTTTTTTGACTATAATATGTTACAAGGAGGGCCTTTTCTGGTCTTGTCTGTGTGAGGGACACACAAATACAGGAGATAGCCAAATACAGGAGATTCATTTTTTTTCCCCAAGATTGGGAAACTTACTAGCTATCATTTTACTAACTTTTCTATGCCTTTAACTCTTCTATTCTTCAGTGATACCCAAATTTCAGATATGTATTTATTAGATGGTGTCCCAAAGATGTTGACAGCTATCTTAATTCTTGTTTGCTTCTTTTTTTTTTCTTGTCCTTACCAGGTTATTTAAGAAGATAATATTTTGGGTTCAGATATTGTTTATTTTGCTTGATCTAGCCTGCTGTCAATGTTTTCATTCTTCATTGTTTTAAAAAGATTTTATTTATTTCAAATGTAGAGTTATAGACAGTGAGAAGGAGAGAAAGAGAGAAAGGTCTTCCATTGGTTAACACCGCAATGGCAGGACCTGCACCAATCTGAAGCCAGGAGCCAGATGCTTCTTCCTGGTCTCTCATGCGGGTACAGGGGCCCAAGCACTTGGGCCATCCTCCACCGCTTTCTCAGGCCACAGAAGTGAGCTGGATCAGAAGAAGAGCACCCAAGACTAGAACCAATGCCCATATGGGATGCCGGCACTGCAGGTGGAGGATTAACTACTGCACCATGGCACCGGCCCTGGAATTCCTCATTTCTAAGATTTTTGTCAAGCTCTTTTTTTCCCCCAAAGAAACCTTTTTATTTAAGGGATACAAACTTCATGCATTTCATAAATTCAAATTTAGAAACATAATGATTCTTCCCACTGTACCTGCCCTCCCACCCACACTCCACCTCTGTTCCTCCTCGCCTCTCCTATTCCCAGTCTTATTTTTAACTAAGATCTATTTTGAATTAACTTTATACACAAAAGATTAACTCTATACTAGGTAAAATAATTAAACACATTGTATAAAAAAAGAGTTCCTCAACAGTTGAGATAAGGGTTATTCAAAGTCATTGTTTTGTGAAATTAATTTCACTTTTTTTAAGCATTCTTCTTTTTTTTTGAAAAAAATTAACTTTAAAGAAGAATCCAAGAATAATACATCTTTTGTGAGCACTTAGACATAACTATAACTTATGAGACATAAGAATATCCTCCACTTAATACATTAAAGCAGAGTAAATCTTTGAGAACAAGTTTTACTATTAAGTCTCATAATATAACTCATTGTGAACAGAGGTCCTTCATGGGATGTTAGTGCACATGGTCTCCTGTTGATAATTTTACAATTAACACTCTTATGTTTAATGTCAGTGATCACCCAAGGCACTTGACATGAGTTGCCTAGGCTATGGAAGCATTTTGAATCCACCAGCACTGCCAGTATTATGACAAAGCTATATGAAAAGTGGAAGTTCTCTCCTGTTGGGCATTGCCTAAAACCTCCATTACAATATGGCGCCTGGCAGATGTTTGAGGGGTGTGTTTGTGCTGCTGTGGTTAAGCTACGTAAGGCCAGACCACCGGCAGGGATAGGTCCGCTTTAGTTCTGGACACGTGGGCAGTGTGTGATCCCCTATACTTTGCTTAAGATGCCCCTGTGCGTGGTCCACCCACACCTGCATGACCTTTTTGCTGATTGGCTCCCCTACTGCACATGTCTTTTGTAAGCCTTATAAGCCTGTACACTTCCTTAATAAAATAGTTACTGCTTTGACAGAATCACGGGTTCTTGCTGCTGTGTGCTTCACACATCTACCTTACCTTTCCCATTCACCTTGTCAGGGAGAGCTTGTGCTGCCCCTGCTGGTCATGGGTCAGCCTCAGGCTTAAGACCCCAGTACTCTCCTCCCTTCAGAGAAAAGTCCATCTTTCTTTGATGGTCACTTCTTTCTGTTGGGATCTCACTCAAAGAGAACCTTCATGTATGATACTATTTTGCCATAGTGTCTTGGTTTCCATGCCTGAAATGATTTCATGGACTTTGCAGCCAGACCAGAATGCCTTAAGGGCTGATTCTGAGGTCAGAATGCTACTTAAAATGATGGTCATTCTATGAGTCAGCTATTTGGACTGCTTTCCATGTTGGAGCACTCACTCCTGTTAATTCTTTTATTACCAAACATAAATTCCTATTTATATGATCATTTTAACACATAATCCTATCCATATGATCAGTTTAACACTTAAAATGCTATTTTTATCACCCAGGATAAAGGAATAAGGGGTCCCATGGCAAACTTGTAAACTATACCCTTTGGTGTAAGTCCATAGGAATATATAAAGAACTATACAGCTTTACAGTTGCAAACTTAATATATTTCATAATTAGAACTTTAGGAACATGGTGATTCTTTCCACTATGCCTACTCTCCCACCCACACTCTCATTCCTCCTCCTTTGCTTATTCCCACACTTATTTTTTTAAAGCTTTTATTTAATGATTACAAATTTCATATATACAACTTTAGGAATACAGTGGTTCTTCCCCCCCCTTACCCACCCTCCCACCCTTTTTCCCATCACACCTCCTACTCCCTCTCCCATCCCATTCTTCATTAAGATTCATTTTTAATTAACTTTACTTAGTATAGAGTTGGTCTTCTGTATATAAAGATTTCAACAGTTTGCACCCACACTCATATACAACGTATAAAATACTGTTTGAAAACAAGTTTTAAGCCGGTGCTGTGGCTCACTAGGCTAATCCTCTGCCTTGCAGCGCCGGCACACCGGGTTCTAGCCCCGGTCGGGGCACCGGATTCTTTCCCAGTTGCCCCTCTTCCAGGCCAGCTCTCTGCTGTGGCCAGGGAAGTGCAGTGGAGGATGGCCCAAGTGCTTGAGCCCTGCACCCCATGGGAGACCAGGATAAGTACCTGGCTCCTGCCATCGGATCAGCACAGTGCGCCAGTTGCAGCGTGCTGGCTGCGGCGGCCATTGGAGGGTGAACCAACGGCAAAAGGAAGACCTTTCTCTCTGTCTCTCTCTCTCACTGTCCACTCTGCCTGTCAAAAAAAAAAAAAAAAAAAGAAAACAAGTTTTGCAGTTAATTCTCATAATACAACTCACTAAGGACAGAGGTCCTACATGGGGAGCAAGTGCACAGTGACTTCTGTTGTTAATATAGCAACATACTTATTTATGATGTCAGTGATCACTCAAGACTCTGGGCATGAGCTGCCAAGGCTATGGAAGCCTTTTGTGACCACAAATTCCATCAGTATTTAGACAAGGCCAATGGCAAAGTGGAAGTTCTTTCCTCCCCTCAGAGAAAATTACATTCTTCTTTGATGGCCCCTTCTTTCCACTGGGGCCTCAATCACAGAGATCCTTCATGTAGGTAATTTTTTTTGCCATAGTGTCTTGGCTTTCCATGCCTGAAATGCTCTCATGGGCTTTTCAGCCATATCTAAATGCCTTAAAGGCTGATTCTGAGGTAAGAGTGTTATTAAAGCGATTGTCATTCTATGAGTCTGTTGTGTGGACTGCTTCCCATGTTGGACATTCCTTCCTTTTTAATTCTGTCTATTATTATTTTTTTTTTGGCAGGCAGAGTGGACAGTGTGAGAGAGAAACAGAGAGAAAGGTCTTCCTTTTGCCGTTGGTTCACCCTCCAATGGCCGCTGCGGCCGGCGTGCTGCAACTGGCGCACCGTGCTGATCCGATGGCAGGAGCCAGGTACTTATCCTGGTCTCCCGTGGGGTGCAGGGCCCAAGTACTTGGGTCATCCTCCACTGCACTCCCTGGCCACAGCAGAGAGCTGGCCTGGAAGAGGGGCAACCGTAATTCTGTCTATTATTATTACCAGGCACTTCATGCTATCTATATGCTCTCTTTAACACTTAATCCCATCTATATGTTCACTTTAACACTTAATATGATCACTTTAAATATTAAGATGACATTTTACCACTAATTTTAATGGGATTTGGAGTCCCATACATGTTTTTAAACTGTACCCTTAGAAGTAAGTCCATGGGAATGTATGCAGAACCATATAGCTTTACAGTTATAAAGTTCTTCCTCCCTCTTTTATTCCCCCTCTTATTTTTACTGAGTTCTATTTTCAATTCACTTTATATACATATGAATAACTCTGTTAAGTAAAGAGTTCAACAAATAGTATGAAGAAGAGAAAAAAAAAAAAAAAAACAACTGCCGGCGCCGCGGCTCACTAGGCTAATCCTCCGCCTAGCGGAGCCAGCACACCGGGTTCTAGTCCCGGTTGGGGCGCCGGATTCTGTCCCGGTTGCCCCTCTTCCAGGCCAGCTCTCTGCTGTGGCCAGGGAGTGCAGTGGAGGATGGCCCAGGTGCTTGGGCCCTGCACCCCACGGGAGACCAGGAAAAGCACCTGGCTCCTGGCTCCTGCCATCGGATCAGCGTGGTGCACCGGCCGCAGCGCGCCAGCTGCGGCGGCCATTGGAGGGTTAACCAATGGCAAAGGAAGACCTTTCTCTCTGTCTCTCTCTCTCACTGTCCACTCTGCCTGTCAAAAAAAAAAAAACAAAAAAAAAACAAAAAAAAACTGTTCCTTGACAGTCAAGACAAGAGCTGTTTCAGTCATTGCTTCTCAAGGATCAATTTCACTTCTACAGCTTTCATTTTAGGTGCTGTATTAGTTCTTACAGGTCGGGGCTTATTTCACTAAGTATGATGTTTTTCAGATTTATCCATTTTGTTGCAAATGACTGGATTTCATTTTCTTAACCACTGTGTAGTATTCCATAGTGTACATATCCCATAATTTCTTGATCCAGTCTTTGTTTGATGAGCATTTAGGTTGATTTTAAATCCGCTATTGTGAACTGAGCTGCAATAAACATGGAGGTGCAGATAAGTCTCTTATTTGCTGATTTCATTTCCCTTGGGTACATTCCCAGGAGTGGGATGGCTGGGTCATATGCTAGGTCTATCATTGGATTTTTGAGCTATTTCCATATTGTATTCCATAGTGGCTTTACCAGTTAACATTCCTACCAACAGTGGATTAGGGTACATTTTTTAAAGCATTTGTTGTTTGTTGATTTCTGTATGAAAGCCATTCTGACCAGGGTGAGATGAAACCTCATTGTGGTTTTGATTTGCATTTCACTGATGGCTAGTGATCCTGAACATTTTTTCATGTGTCTATTGGCTATTTGGATTTTGTCTTTTGAAAAATGTCTGTATGCCTATCACTTAACTGGGTTGTTTGTTTTGTTGTTGTGGAGTTTCTTTTTTTAAATTTTATTTATTTTTTATTTTTTGACAGGCAGTTAGACAGTGAGAGAGAGAGACAGAGAGAAAGGTCTTCCTTTTTTCATTGGTCCATCCCCCAGATGGCCGCTACGGCAGGCTGCGCCGATCCGAAGCCAGGAGCCAGGTGCTTCCTCCTGGTCTCCCATGCGGGTGCAGGGCCCAAGCGCTTGGGCCATCCTCCACTGCCTTCCTGGGCCACAGCAGAGAGCTGGACTGGAAGAGGAGCAACCGGGACAGAATCTGGTGCCCCAAATGGGACTAGAACCTGGTGTGCTGGGGCCGCAGGTGGAGGATTAGCCTAGTGAGCCGCAGCGCTGGCCAAGTTTCTTGATCTTGCTGTGGATTCTGGTTATTAAATCCTTTATCAGTTGCGTAGTTTGCAAATAATTTCTCCCGTTTTGTTCGTTGCCTCTTCACTTTCCTGACTGTTGCCTTTGCTTCTCAATTTGAAGCAATCCCATTTGTAAACTTTGGCTTTGACTGCCTGTGCTTCTGGGGTCTTTTCCAAGAACTCTTTGCCTGTAACTATGTTTGCCGGATTTATTCAATGATCTCAATTAATTTGGTGGTGTCAGGACATAGATTTAGATCTTTAATCCATGTTTAATGGATTTTTATGTAAGGTATAAGGTAGGGGGCCAGCGCCGTCGTGCAGTGGGTTAATCCTCCACCTGAGGTGCCAGCATCCCATATGGGTGCTGGTTCTAGTCCCGGTGGCTCCTCTTCCCACCCAGCTCTCTGCTATGGCCTGGGAAAGCAGTAGAAGACGGCCCAAGTCCTTGGCCCCTGCACTCACCTGGGAGACCTGGAAGAAACTCCTGGCTTCGAATCGGCACAGCTCTGGCCGTTGTGGCCATTTGGGGAGTGAACCAGCAGACAGAAGACCTTTCTCTCTGTCTCTCCCTCTCACTGTCTGTAACTCTACCTCTCAAATAAACAAATAACATTTTTAAAAAAATTATAAAAAAAGGTGTAAGGTAGGGGTCTTTCTTCCTACTTCTGCTTGTGGAAATCCAGTTTTCTCAGCACCATTTGTTGAAGAGACTATCCTTATTCTAGGGATTGGTTTTAGCTCCTTGGTCAAATATAAGTTGGTTGTAGATATTTGGATTGATCTCTGGTATTTCTATTCTTTTCCATTGGGCTATCCATCTGTTTTTGCACCAGTACCAGGCTGTTTGGATTACAACTGCCCTGTAGTATGTCTTGGAATCTCATATTATGCCGCCTCTGGCCTTTTTTGTGTGTGTGTGTGTGTACAAATATTTGAAGATATTTTTCTTTTTTTTTTCTTTTTTTTAACTTTTATTTAATGAATATAAATTTCCAAAGTACAGCTTATGGATTACAATGGCTTCCCCCCTATAACGTCCCTCCCACCCGCAACCCTCCCCTTTCCCACTCCCTCTCCCCTTCCATTCACATGAGGATTCATTTTCAATTCCCTTTATATACAGAAGATCAGTTTAGCATACATTAAGTAAAGATTTCAACAGTTTGCTCCCACACAGAAACATAAAGTGAAAAATAATAGATGATTTTTTAAATGATGATGAAATCAGATCAGACCTATTGTCATGTTTAATCCCAGTGAGAGTCAAGGTGGGAATTGATAATTTTTTTTTTTTTTTTTTTTTTTTACAGAAGATCAGTTTAGTATACATTAAGTAAAGATTTCAACAGTTTGCACCCCCATAGAAACACAAAGTGAAATATACTGTTTGAGTACTCGTTATAACATTAAGTCTCAATGTATAGCACATTAAGGACAGAGATCCTACATGAGGAGTAAGTGCACAGTGACTCCTGTTGTTGACTTTACCAATTGACACTCCTGTTTATGGCATCAGTAATCTCCCTATGCACCAGTCATGAGTTTCCAAGGCTATGGAAGCCCCTTGAGTTCTCCAACTCTTATCTTGTTTAGACAAGGTCATAGTCAAAGTGGAGGTTCTCTCCTCCCTTCAGAGAAAGGTACCTCCTTCTTTGAAGACCTGTTCTTTCCACTGGGATCTCACTCACAGAGATCTTTCATTTAGGGTTTGTGGTTTTTTTTTTTTTTTTTTTTTTTTTTTTTTTTTTTTTTTTTTTTTTTTTTTTTTGCCAGAGTGTCTTGGCTTTCCATGCCTGAAATACTCTCATGGGCTTTTCAGCCAGATCGGAATGCCTTTAGGGCTGATTCTGAGGCCAGAGTGCTGTTTAGGACATCCGCCATTCTATGAGTCTGCTGAGTATCTCGCTTCCCATGTTGGATCACTCTCCCCTTTATTTATTCTATCGGTTAGTGTTAGCAGGTACTAGACTTGTTTATGTGCTCCCTTTGACTCTTAGTCCTTTCATTATGATCAATTGTGAAATGAAATTGATCACTTGGACTAGTGAGATGCATTGGTACATGCCACCTTGATGGGATTAAATTGGAGTCCCCTGGTATGTTTCTAACTCTACCATTTGGGGCAAGTCAGCTTGAGTATGTCCCAAATTGTACATCTCTTCCCTCTCTTATTCCCACTCTTATGTTTAACAGGGATCACATTTCAGTTAAATTTCAACACTTAGGAATAACTGTATATTAATTACAGAATTAAACCAGTCATATTAAGTAGAACAGACAAAAAAACTACTAAGAGGGATAATGTATTAAGTTGTTCATTAACAGTAAGGGCTATGCTGATCAAGTCACCGTTTGTCATAGTGTCCATTTCACTTCAACAGGTTTCCTTTTTGGTGTTCAGTCAGTTGTCACCGATCAGGGAGAACATATGGTATTTGTCCCTTTGGGACTGGCTTATTTCACTCAGCATGATGTGTTCCAGATTCTTCCGTTTTGTTGCAAATGACTGGATTTCGTTGTTTCTTACTGCGGTATAGTATTCTAAAGAGTACATATCCCATAATTTCTTTATCCACTCTACCGTTGATGGGCATTTAGGTTGGTTCCAGGTCTTAGCTATTGTGAATTGTGCTGCAATAATCATTAGGGTGCAGACCGCTTTTTTGTTTGCCAATTTAAATTCCTTTGGGTAAATTCCAAGGAGTGGGATGGCTGGGTCCAATTTTGACAAGCAGAATTAGGCAGTGAGAGAGAGACAGAGAGAAAGGTCTTCCTTCCATTGGTTCACCCCCCAAATGGCCGCTAGAACCTGGTGTGCCAATGCTGCAGGTGGAAAATTAGCCTAGTGAGCTGTGGCGCTGGCCTATAAACTTTCCTCTTAACACTGTTTTGGTGTATCCCACAAATTTTGGTATGTTCTATTGTCATCTTCATTTGTTTGCTAAATTTTTTGATTATAGGTAAATCCATTTTTTAAAGATTTATTTTATTTATTTGAAAGACAGAGTTACAGAGAGAGGTAGAGGCAGAGAGAGAGGTCCTCCATCCGCTGGTTCACTCCCCAGGTGGCTGCAACAGCCAGAGCTGCACTGATCTGAAGCCAGGAGCCAGGAGCCTCTTCCAGGTCTCCCCTGTGGGTACAGGGGCCCAGGGACTTGGGCCATCTTCTACTGCGATCCCAGGCCATAGCAGAGAGCTGGATCAGAAGAGGAGCAGCCGGGACTAGAACCAGCGCCCATATGGGATGCTGGCACTTCAGGCCAGGGCTTTAACCCGCTGCACCACAGCACCGGTCTTTAATTTTTTGATTTATCTTTTAATTTCTTCTATGACCCACTGTTCATTCAGAAACATGTTGTCCATTCTCCATGTGCTTACATATGATATAGAGATTCTTGAGTTGTTGATTTCCAGCTTCATTGTATTGTGCTCTGAGAAGGTGCATGGTATTATTTTCATGTTTTTGAATTTGCTAAGATTCACTTTATGACCTATCATAGGGTCAATCCTAGAGAAAGTTCTATGCACTGCTGTGAAGAATGTGTATTTTGTGGCAGTAGGGAGGTAGGCTCTGTAGGTAACTGCTTGGTCTATTGGTCTATGGTGTTAACTCTGTTGTTTCCTTGTTGATTTTCTGTCTGGTTGATATGTCCATTGCTGAAAGTAGAGTATTGAAGTCCACCCAATAGTATTGTATTTGAGGCTATATCTCTCTTTCAATCCATTAGCAATTCTTTTGAATAGTCAGGTGCCCTGTAATTAGGTGCATATGCTTTATAATAGTCACATCTTCCTGTTGAATTGATCCCTTAATCATTATATAGTGTCCCTCTTTGTCTCTCTTAATAGTTTTTGTGTTAAAGTCTATTTTTTCTGATATTAGGATGGCTACACCAGCTCTTTTTTGGTTTCTGTTGGCATGGAGTATCTTCTTCCATCCCTTCACTTTCAGTCTATTAGCAAATTTGTTGGTGAGATGTGTTTCTTGTAGGCAGGAAATAGCTGTTTTTTTTTTTTAATCCATTCAGCCAGTCTATGACTTTTAACTGGGGAGTTGAGACCATTTATATTCAGCGTGACTATTGTTAAGTACTGAGTTTGCCCTGCAATGTTTCCATAAATATTCCATTTTATGTATTTTGGATTTCCTTTGTACTTTTGCTGGGTCATTTTCTCTGTTTATCTTTTGTAGTGATGTTTTTGTTTTTGTGTGTAGCACATCCTTGAACATCTTTTGTAGGGCTGGGTGTTTTGTTACAGATTCTTTAAATTTCTGCTAGTTGTGGAAGATTCTTGTTTTTCCTTCATTCATAAATGATAGTTTTGTTGGTTGCATTGTTTGCAAATAATTTGTCCCATTTTGGTGGTTGCTTCTTCACTTTCCTGACTTTCTTTTGTAATGCAGAAGCTTCTCAATTTGATGTCCTCCCATTTGTCAATTTTGGCTTTGACTTCCCATGCCTCTGGGGTCTTTTCCAAGAATTGTTTGCCTATGCCAATGTCTTGCAGAGTTTCCCCAATGTTCTCTAATCATTTGATAGTATTGGGTCATAGATTTAGGTCTCTGATCCATTTTGAGTGGATTTTTGTGTAATGTGTGAGGTATAGGCCTCGTTTCATCTTTCTGCATGTGGAGATCCAGTTTTCCCAGCACCATTTTTTGAAGAGACTGTCCTTGCTCCAGGGATTGGTTGTAGATATATGGAATACTTTGTAGAATTTCAGTTCTGCTCCATTGATATACATGAATGTTTTTCTGCCAGTACCAGGCTGCTTTGGTTATAACTGCTCTGTGGTATGTCTTGGAATCTTGTATTATGATGCCTCTGGCTTCGTTTTTGTTTTATAAGATCACTTTAGCTATTTGGGGTCTCCCATTCTTCCATATGAATTTCAGCAACATTTTTTCTATATCTGAGGATAATGTCCTTGGTGTTTTGATTGGTATTGCATTGATTCTGTAAATCACTTTCAGTAGTATGGACATTTTGATGATATTGATTCCTCCAATCCAGGAACATGAAAGATTTTCCATTTTTTGGTATCTTCTTCTATTTCTCTTTTTAATGTTTTGTAATGCTCTTTGTAGAGATCTTTGACAACCTTGATTAAATTTATTCCAAGGTATTTGATTTTTTTTTTTTTTAGCTATCATGAAATCATGAATTATTATCACGAATTAGAAGTTCTTTCTCACCCGTGGCATTGTCTGTGTATACAACATTGTTGATTTTTATGTGTAGATTTTATATCCTGCTACTTTACCAAACTCTCCTATGAGTTCCATTGGTATCTTAGTGGAGTCCTTCAGATCCCCTATACATAGAATCTTGTCATCTGCAAATAGGGATAGTTTGACTTCCTGTTTCTCAATTTGTATTCCTTTGATTTCTTTTTCTTGCCTAATGGCTCTGGCTAAAACTTCCAGGACTATTTTTAATAGCAATGGTGAGAATGGGTATCCTTATCTGGTTCTGGGTCTCAGCAGACATGCTTCCAGGTTTTCCCCATTTGATAGGATGCTGGTTTGGGGTTCGTTATAAATTGCCTTGATTAAATTGAAGAATGTTCCTTCTAAATCCAGTTTGCTTAGAGGTGTTTTTTTTTTTTTTTTTTTTTTTTTTTTTTTTTTTTTTTTTTTTTTTGACAGGCAGAGTGGACAGTGAGAGAGAGAGACAGAGAGAAGGGTCTTCCTTTGCCGTTGGTTCACCCTCCAATGGCCGCCGCGGCCGGCGCACTGCGCTGATCCGATGGCAGGAACCAGGAGCCAGGTGCTTTTCCTGGTCTCCCATGGGGTGCAGGGCTCAAGCACCTGGGCCATCCTCCACTGCACTCCCTGGCCACAGCAGAGAGCTGGCCTGGAAGAGGGGCAACCGGGACAGAATCCGGCGCCCCAACCGGGACTAGAACCCGGTGTGCCGGCGCCACAAGGCGGAGGATTAGCCTAGTGAGCTGCGGCGCCGGCCCAGTTTGCTTAGAGTTTTCATCATGAAAGTGTGTTGCAGAGAAAGCAACATATAAATACATAGAATACATCTATTGAGATAACCATATTGTTCTTGTTCTTCAGTTTGTTGATATGATGTATCACATTGATGGATTTGTGCATGTTGAACCATCCCTGCATTTCAGGGATAAATCCTACTTATTCCGGGAGAATGATCTTTCTGATGTGTTGTTGGATTCGATTGTCCAGAATTTTGTTGAGGAATTTTGTTGAGAAATTGGTCTGTAGTTCTCTTTTCTCTATTGAATCTTTTTCAGGTTAAGGAATTAAGGTGATGCTGGATTCATAAAAGGAGTTTGGGAGGATTTCCTCCCTTTCAGTTGTTTTGAATAGCTTGAAAAGAATTGGAGTTAGTTCTTCTTTAAAATTCAGCAGTTAAGCCATCTGGTCCTGGGCTTTTGTTTGTTGGGAGGGTATTTATTCCTGATTCATTTTCTGTCTTGGTTATTGGTCTGTTCAGGTTTTCTATGTCTTCATGGCTCAATTTAGATAGATTGTATGTGTCCAGGGATCTGTCCATTTCTTCTAGGTTTTCCGTTTTGTGGCAGACAGCTCTTTGTAGTAATTTCTGATGATTCTTTTTATTTCTGTGGTGTCTGTTACATTTCCTTTTTCATCTATAATTTTATTAATTTGGTCTTTTCCCTCCTGTTTTTTTTTTGTTTGTTTGTTTTTGTTAGCTGGGCAAAATGTATATTAATTTTATTTATATATATTTTTTTATTTTTATTTTTTTTATTTTTGATAGGCAGAGTGGACAGTGAGAGAGAGAGACAGAGAGAGAAAGGTCTTCCTTTGCCGTTGGTTCACCCTCCAATGGCCGCCGCTGCAGCTGGCACACCATGCTGATCCGATGGCAGGAACCAGGATCCAGGTGCTTTTCCTGGTCTCCCATGGGATGCAGGGCCCAAGCACCTGGGCCATCCTCCACTGCACTCCCTGGCCACAGCAGAGAGCTGGCCTGGAAGAGGGGCAACCGGGACAGAATCTGGCGCCCCGACTGGGACTAGAACCTGGTGTGCCGGCGCCGCAAGGTGGAGGATTAGCCTATTGAGCCACGGCGCCGGCTTAATTTTATTTATATTTTAAAAAACCAGTTCTTTGTGTTGCTGATCTTTTGTATTTTGTTGGTTTTGATTTTTTTTTCTCTAATCTTAATTATTTCTCCTACTAGTTTTGGGTTTGCTTTGCTGTTTTTCTAGGTCCTTGAGATGCATTGACTTTCCAATATCTTAATGTAGGTACCAATTGCTATAAACTTTCCTCTTAATACTGTTTTTGCTGTATTCCATAAGTTTTGTTATGCTATATTACTGTCTTCATTTGTTTCCAGAAATTTTTTGATTACTCTTTTGATTTCTTGAATGACACACTGTTCACTCAGGTGCATGTTCAGTCTCCATGTGTTTGCATATCTTCTAGGGATTCCTGAGTTGTTTATTTTCAACTTCATTGCATTGTGGTCAGAGAAGATGCTTGGTATTTCAATTTTGTTGAATTTGCTGAGACTTGCTTTGTGGCCTAGCATGTGTTCAGTCCTAGAGAAAGTTGCATGCACTGCTGAGAAGAATGTGTATTTTGTGGCTATAGGATGGAAAGTTCTGTAGATATCCGTTTGGTCCATTTGGTCCATAGTGTTGATTAACTCTGTTTCCTTGCTGATTTTCTGTCTAGTTGATATGTTCATTGATAAAAGTGGGGTGTTGAAGTCCCCCCATTACTATTGTATTTAAATCAGTGTTTCTCTTTTACTCCATTAACATTTATAAACATATATGCACCTAATTACAGGGCACCTGGCTATTTAAAATAATAGTCACATCTTCGTGGTCTCTTTTAACAGTTTTTGTGTTAAAGTCTACTTTGTATGCTATTAGGATGGCTATATCATCTCTTTTTTGGTTTCTGTTGGCATGGAATATATTTTTCCATCCTTTCACTTTCAGTGTGCATGCATCTTTGTTGGTGAGATGTGTTTCTTGTAGGCAGCAAATAGATGGGCTTAGTTTTGTAATTCATTCAGCCAGTCTGTGTCTTTTAAGTGGAGAGTTGAAGCTGTTTACATTCAAGGTGACTATTGATATATAATGACTTTGCTATTCCATTTTGCTTTTAATATTCCTATTTTTTACTTTCGATTTCCTTTGTACTTTTACTGGGAAATTTCCTTCTTTTACCTTCTTTCATTGTGATGACCATGTTTCTATGTGTAGCACATCCTTAAGCATTTTTTGTAAGGCTGAATGGGTGGTGACAAATTCTTTCAATTACTGTTTATTATGGAAGGTCTTTATTTCACCTTCATTCATAAATGAGAGCTTTTCAGGATACAGTATTCTGGGTTGACAGGTTTTTTTTCTCTTAAGACTTGGAATATATCTTTCCATTCTCTCCTAGCCTATGGAGTTTCTGATGAGAAATCTGCTGTGAATCTAATTGGAGATCCTCTGAAAGTAACCTGGCATTTCTCTTGCACACATTTTAGAATCTTTTCCTAATGTTTTACTGTGGAGAGTTTGACCACAATGTGTCATGGTGAAGATCTTTTCTGGTCATGTCTATTAGGAGTTATATGTGCTTCCTGTATTTGGATGTTCCTTTCTTTCTCCAAATTAAGGAAGTTTTCTGTTACTACTTCACTAAAAAGGTCTTCTAATCCTTTCTCTATTTCCACACCTTCAGGAACTCCTAAAACCTGTATGTTGGGTTATTTAATAGTATCCTGTAGATCTTCAATGGTGTTTTTAAGTTTTTGAATTTCTTTCTCTTATTTTTAGTCTGACTATAAAATTTCCTGCAATTTGTCTTTTAAGTCAGATATTCTTTCTTCTGCTTCACTGGTATTGCTGTTAAGGCTCTCCACTGAATTTTTTATTTTTCTATTGAGTTCTGAGTTCTTCATTTCTAAGATTTGATTTTGATTTCTCTTTAAGATCTCAATTTGGGACAAATTATCTTTCATGTCATGTATGGATCTCATTAGTTTGTTCATTTGCTTCTAATTACTTCTAAGTATTCCTACAAGCAGTGTTTTTAATTCCATTTCTGGCATTTCTTCAATCTCTTCATTTCCTATTGAAGTGTTGTGTTCTTTTGGGGGTATCATGTTGTCTTCGTTATTGATTCTTGAATTGCTACATTTATTAATTGGCATTTGTGGTGATACTTGTTGGTTTCTTTGCTTTTTCCCTGTGATGGCTTATTTTTTGGACTATGCCTCTGTGGATTAGTGGAGTGTCTGCTTTTCCCGTGAAAACCTAGAGGCATGTGGTAGCTGAACAATGACCCAAACTAGTTGGAGGTGTTGCTGTAGAACCCTCAAACTGGGTCTTCTCACCCAACACACAGAGAGTCCATCACTGACATTGATGTGGTAGAAGAAAGTAGGTGTTTGTTGCAAAGCACAGAGCAAGGAGCTGGGCAGCTAGTGCTTCATTCCCTGGCTCCCTGAGGAGTTAAGTGTGAAGGTTCTAATGCATTGAAATTGGGGCTAAGGTGTGACCAAGTCCCAGGTTGGTCAGTGGTGCTAATGACCTTCCTTTGGTCAGTGATGCCATACGTTTTAGATTGCCAGGTGGCTCCAGCTGTTACGGGGGTTATGTGAAGGTGGCAGCTACATTCTGCATGGACCTGGAATTTGCCTACACATAGCACCCCAGGAAAATGCTGGCCATTATAGTTCTTACCTATTGGAGAAGCAAATGACTCCTTGAGTCTGGTGATTAGAACCTTGTAAGGCCAGCTATAATGCTTCCTCAAGTCAGGGAATTCCTTTTGATAAAGGACAAGCAAGGACATCTTGGGAGACCAACAAGAGGCTGTGCCCTGCTTTTACTTTATAAAAGTTTGGTTTCAGTCCCAAATCTGGGGAGAGAGTGTGGGACCCAGCTGTGGAGTGCACTACCCCAGGAGAATGGGAAGAATGGGGGAGGTGTGCCCCCTAGTCCATGGGAGCAGGAACCCTTGCCCTTAGCTCTAGAGGGTAGCACCTACCATGATGTGCTGAAACCTCTGTCCCATGAAGTACAGGGCTTCTCCTGGGGTCCTAGTTGGGTTTCTGTGTTGAACTTGGCTTGTGAGGCTATGGTCCCTTGTGTGCCTGTGTGGCAAGATGTGGCACTGCAAGTGTCCGAACATGCCAGGGCTTCTCTCTCCTAAGGCAGTATGGATTCCAACAGTGGCTCCCTTCTCAAGATTGCACCACTCTGCCTCAGCCCATGCTCTGGAGGCTTGGTGGGTGTGGAGACAGTGACAGTGTTGGTTCTGTGAAGCAAAGGTACTGCGGGTACTGGGCATAGTCTAGATAGCTCCCCTTGCTGGGCTCCAAAATCTGTGACCATTGGATGGATGCCTAATAGATAGCACTTCTGGGGCATCTGAGGACCCTGGGGATGAGGGCTAATGGAGTCCTCCTGCTAAACCTTTGCCACCCCTCTTCCCCGGCTGTGAGGTCATGGGCTTTATTGCCATTGTTCTTCATTCCTTAATGGTGTCATGCCAGGTCTCCATGTCCTGTGTCTCCCTTGCTGAATCCCAGTGTTATCCCTTGTGCACTCACTTGGATGTGCAGCTTTTGTCACTTTGGTTCTTTGTGGAGGAGCACGACATCTTGGGAAGCTGTTTAATAATTTCTGTACATTTAATGTTAACGCTTTATTCCATTCAGATCACATGAATGTTATTTTTCTTGACTGTAGTGTACATGGTAGTTATTAATCAACATTGATGCAATGTTTTGGCAGAAATGGGAATCAGTACAACTGTTTCAACATATTAACCCTGACAACTTGAGTCTTGGGTTCTTTTTTGACTGTTTTTTCTAAAAGATTTATTTTATTGATTTGAAAGACAGAGTTACAGAGAGAGGCAGAGACAGAGAGAGAGAGAGGTCTTCCATCCACTGGTTCACTCCCCAGATGGCTGCAATAGCCGGAGCTGTGCTGATCCAAAGCCAGGAGCCAGGAGCTTCTTCCGGGTCTCCCACGTGGGTGCAGGGACCCAAGAACTTGGGCCATCCTCTACTGCTTTTCCAGGCTATAGCGGAAAGCTGGATTGGAAAGGGAGCAGCTGGGTCTAGAACCGGTGCCCATATGGGATGCCAGTACTTCAGGCCAGGGTATTAACTCACTGTACCATAGCGCTGGCCCCATCTGTTTAAGAGAGATATTTTAATTGAAAAGCAGTTAGAGAAGAGACATAAAGGGATCTCCATCAACTGGTTCACTCCTCATGTGGCAGGAACTTCATCCAGGTCTCCCACAGGGGTGGAGGGGCAATCCTTTGAGGCTTTCCCTGGTGCATTAGCAGGGAGCTGGGTCAGAAGCGGAGCAGCTGGGACTCGAACCAGTACCTATATGGGCTGCTGTCACTGCAAATGGTGCTTTAACCTGCTGTGCCACTGGGCCTTGAGTTCTGAGATTGAGCTGGCAATGTGGTCTTGAGGAAGTCCTACCTCTGCTAAACTTCAGTTCTTTCATCTGTAAAATCAGGGTAGAAGTCCCTGTCTTATAAATGCAGCCTACATTTGGCGTACAGTTTAGAAAATAAATATGGCTTGTGATATGGGTCTAGTTTGGCCAAACATCACCATTCTACATTTCTGTGTTCAGCATGTTAATTTAGTTTATGTTTAGGCTAATATTTCAAGTCTTTAAAAATGTTTATTGGGGCCGGTTCTGTGGCGTAGCAGGTTAGACCTCCTCCTGTGGCACTGGCATCCCATATGGGTGCTGGTTCAAGTCCCAGCTGTTCGACTTCTCATCCAGCTCCCTGCTGATGGCCTGGGAAGGCAGTAGAAGACAGTCCAAGTGCTTGGGCCCCTGCACCCATGTGGGAGACCCAGAAGCTCCTGGCTCCTGGTTTCAGATTGGCCCAACTCCAGAGGTTGTAGCCGTTTGGGGAATGAACCAATGGAGGGACTCTTTGTAATACTGCCTTTCAAATAAATATTTAAAAATTTTAATTTCACCTACTTGAAAGAAACATACATACACAGAAATATCTTGAGAAATTGATCTACTTGCTGTTTCCCTCCCCAAGTGCACACAACAGCCAGAGTTGGACAGGCTGAAAACAGAAGCCCAGAATTCAACTTTGGGTCCAAGTGCATAGTAAAGGCCAAGCACTTGGACCATCTTCTACTGTCTGCCAGAGTGCACATTAGCAAGAAACTGGATCAGAAGGGAGTTGCCAGGACTTAAACCCCCATTCTGATGTGTGATTTAGATTTCCCAAGAGGAGGCTTAACCAGCTGTACCACAACACCTGTCCCTAGTTTTACTTTTTGTACTCTAATTAAATCCTGAGCATCACTGAAGAATAACTCAGTTAACAAAATCGATACCACCCATAAAAGTGCAAAGTAAAATACAGCTAACTATGAAACACTCCAAATTGCAAGCAGGGCCTTGGCTGGGGGTAAGTCAGGCTTTGACAGGTAAATTATGCATTTCTATAGGACATAAGCACCCCACTCTGGCTGGTGTGACAATCATTCATTCTTAGATAAGGGAGTCCCAATGCTCTAAGTCACATACAGATCATACGGGGATCTTTTTTAAAATGAATTCAGTAGGCTGGGGGTAAGGGCAGGGATTCTGCATTTGTAGAATATGCTTAGTGGATCTGATGTTGTCACTCTAAAGACCAATGCTAAACACACTGAAACTGCTGATAGAAGTTTAGTGTATACACAAAACAAGTGACATGTTTACAAAATTATTTATTTACATTTTAAGCTCACATGACACACTTTCTAGGATGGAATGGCTAAGGTGAAATATACAAAGCCAGTATAAATGCATACACATGGGTTTTTATCTGAACAGAATTCTACAGAGGCTTCACATGAATTGAGGTTCTTCTCTATATATTTCAGGTGTTCCCTTAAATCATTGTACTGTCATGTCGTCTCCCAAAAGGAATGAATTTCACTTGCATCATTCAAAAAAGCTGACTCTGATTTATTGTACAACTATCCATATGCTCTAAAGCCAAAATGACTTCACAGTGCCAAGATGCTCTCATAGGTCACAGTGTGACACAATGAATGTTTTCATCTGAGTGCTTTGGTTTAGGCTTTGACGTGGTTTTGGCATTACTTGTATAGTTATCATTGTAGTGAGTCGCTTATTACAGGTAATCCATTCAAAACAGGACTTGAGTAATAATAATACAAAGCATTTAGCCTTGACTTGATTGGGAATACCTTGAAGAGGCCAATAATAGCAAAAACATTTCTCCTTGCCCTCACTTGGGAAAGAAAGAAATCACACACACTCTCTCGCACACACATACACACACCCAATTTCAAAAAACCCCAATCTGCTGTAAAAGCCTTATTCTTAAAAAAAAAAAAAAATGTTCCTCACAATAATAACTGCCCTGGGTACTGGTAAACTGGAATACTAGACCTGTAAAGTCTCTTCCTGTACCTTGGTAACGTAGGACTTTGTGAGCATTTTACACAAAAGATGTGAAGGTTAAATCTATAAGGAAGGCCTGGAAGCTTCCAGGAAGGACTCTCATTCAAAATAGCTGTGAAAATCTAGAGTAAGAGTTTTAGAAGAGTAAGTCAAATAAAATACTAGGGTCACTTCTAGCCCTTTCCTCTATTTCCCTTCCTGCACAAATCTGAGCTTAAGGATTCAGACTTCTGCAAAGTAGAAGAAAGTAAAATAGTATAAATATAGGCCCTGCCGACATCTTCCCTTCCCTAGTGCTTATTACAAAGGCAAACTCAATTCCCGTTCCTGGAAGTGAACACTCCATCGCCTGAGACTATTTTAAATAACAGTTCCTAAATCAAAAGAAAGATTGAAGACTAGCGCTTTTAATAAACAGCAGTTAAAGGCTTTAAAACAACACACAATTTGGAAGGGTGCTACTATAAAGACTGAAAGCAAAATTAAAACATAACACCTTACATTTAATCTCTTTAGCAGGTCCTTTAAAAGCTATAAGCTGTATTATAAAATTGCCAGTGAGATGCTCACTTGAAACTGTTTCTCAAAAATAAACTGTACACATATATAAATTTGAGGTATCTATACATTGCTCATATTGGTCTTTTTTCCAATTCCTAAGTGGGATAAAGGCAGAAATCAAGTGCTTAAGTGAAACCTAGTTTAACATCTGAGGAGTGTTTTGATTTTTGAATAAGGGGATTCTTAATGTAGTCTAAAACTTTCCAGAAAGTCATATATACTCTTATTGTACAGCATTTTATATACACATAAATACAAATGTATAGGAAATGAACAAATTCACTTAAATTTTTCATGATGTAAAAAAAGTACAAGTATGACCACATGTAAGCTAGATATTGAAGAAATATGCTTGGGGTTCACTCAGTGGCAATGACTTTGAGTAATTTGATGCATATCACATAAGTACGCCACAAATGCTTAGTATATTTTTGGCCTTAGCCTAGGCCTATGCACAGTTTTAAATGAAAAACATTTTCTATTAAAGCTAATGCAATACAAGTAGTTAAGTCTCCTGGGAATGTCTGCACTGAAGAAAGATTTGGGGAAGGCATGATAGCTAATGTCAAATATTTTAAAGTATTACTACAGTAAAGGATTAACATTTTTTCCAGAGGCAAATAAGGACACTCTGATAAAAGCTATGAAAAAATTAAAAGCTCTGCTTCATCAAGTGTGAACTCCCAGTTCCACAAACAACGGTGCCACAACTAGTGGGTGGTGTGGCCCGGGAGAACTCTGAGCTTCCTTGATGGGAATCACTTGGTTGAGGTTGAGTTTTACTCTACTATATGAAGGTAATTTGTTTCACCTGGTTTTCCTGCATATACAGCAGTGTTTGATTTTGCTGTTATATCTTATAAATAGATGTGTGTGGCCCTCCTCAAATACATCAAAGTTAATTTTTCTGTTCTAATTATTCTCCCAGAAAAACAAGGAGGTGGCCGCGATGAGCTTTGGCAGCGTTCGGCACCTGATAAGTTCTCCACCAACTAACGGTGGAAGTAGACTTTCAGCAGAGATTTTAATTGGAGGGGGGAAAATCTAAAATGTTGGCTGTCAGGGAAATTTTTGATCTTGAGAAGGAAGGGAAGGTCCTGTTTAGCACTTTTTAAAAACCAGATGGCATGTCACAGTAAGAAATCCTTGTGATTCATGTACAAGGATAGAAGCCTGGGCATTTTGACTCATTAAATAAATAATGGAAACCATTGCATAAATTTGATGAGTTTCTGTTTGAGAAGCAGAGAAATGTAGAATTCCCATCTGCTGGTTCACTCCCCAAATGCCAGCAGAGGCTGGGGCTGGGCCAGGGTCAAGTCAGAAGCTGGGAATACAATCCAGGTCTCTCGCATCAGTGGCAGGAACACAGTTATTTGAATCATCACCACTGCCTCCTGGGGTTTGGCAGGAAGCTGGAGTCAGGAACTACAGCCAGGTCTGAAAGCCCAGTATCGGGATGTGGGATATGGGCACCTTAACTGCTAGGCTAAACACCTACTCCCTACAAGGGCTTTTTTTTTTTTTTTCCCAGAAGATGAAATGCATTAAAAATGTAGAAATAAAAAGAATCCTATGGCTGTAAATACATGACAAATAAATAAGGTCACAAGGTTTATCCATGTCAAATTCTTGAGAGAGGCCTATAGCAGTTCAGGAAGACAGTCTAGAGTATGGTTCCCTGAGTTCGCTAAGTTCTGGAGGCAACCCCAAGGGTAAATTCATGAACTCCAAGAGTAGCTATTTACTCCCAAGTGGTTTGTTCAGTATTATCTGTATAGTTCAAATGCTTTAAGACTGTGGCTCTAGCATTTCTTAGAAGACAAGTTCCCAAATGAGACTTCTAAAGGGGGAAGAAAAGGCCATTGAAAGAAAGTAAAGCTTTAGTATTAAGAGTATGGTTGAATAAATTGGCTCTAAGTCTATAGTACATCAAGAGTTGGTAATACTGTCATAGGCGTTAGTAAGAAGGTAGAGTTCTATGGTCTTGGGCTTTTGTGACCACAGGGTTACAGAGATCAGTCTTCTTATCAGTTACAATTTACCAGGTAATCCAGAGAATTAAACTATTAAAAACAGAGTGACTTTTCAGTATTCAGCTAGGAACCCTAAAAATAAACTTCATAACCATTATAATCAATCTCAAAAGATCTGGACTCTATACACAGATTTGTACTTAATCCCAGTGACTTTTTAAAAAATTCACTCAAAACTTTGATTGTAAATTGTTTGAATTGTTTTCATATGTCCCCCTTACTGGTGGCTGTTAGAATTCTTAAATAAATTGGAAGTTTGGGAATAAACAGTGGAATACATCAATATTTGTTTGAAACTCCCATTAAGGTCTGTTTGGAAAACTAATGACGTGAATGTGGAAACTCCAGGTCTGTTGGTTGCAGTCTTAAGGCTTAATACTAAGCCATTCAAGGTTAAGAAACATAGGTTCAAAGAACCTACTGAAATATTCCATGTATTTCAGTAAAGTGCACAGATAGAAGCATGTCCTTTGGTTTAGCTAGGACCTCAGAGGAGGTGTAGAAATGAGTGGTGCTGGTGTCAGATTCCTGACGATATTATTGAGGCTGGCGATCTTCTCTTCGAGGAGGTAATTTTTCTTTTCTGCCGTTTTCTGTCGTTGTTCAGTCACTTCCAGGGCTTTCAACAGCTGGGCATTTTCAACGTACAAATCCTTCACCATGGCATCTGCTTTGGTATTCTTGCAGAGCTAGAAACAGAACCAGAAACATCTTGACTCCATTTCTGTAATCTTTCTTGTAAGCTCAAGATCAGACATGAGGACACGTGTTTTATAGAGGCCAATTGTCCTGCCAATGACACCCTTTCATTTTACAGTACAACATCAGACGTGGCGTCAGAGACACAGCGGAGCATATCCACTTCTTCCAGCTTATTCTTTGGAAAATAAGTGTGTAGATGTTAGTGAAGAAAAGAATGGATATTTCAGAGTTCCAAATGAAAGCTGCCCCCCATCTAAGTTCCTTTATTCATTCTATGAAATATGGAAACACTTCTGTCCCTTACATTTCTGAGGGGCAAGGTGTAACTCCGCACTACAAATGCTTAAAGTTATCACTCACAACTGTGAGCTACTGATCCTTTGCAACTCTGGCTCATGGATTAGAAATAAGAGACTTTTCCTGAACTCTTCTTTTTGTGCCTGGAGCCTTGTGTAGAAGGTATATTCTAATCACTGTGGCTAGAATACATAGTCTAGGTTTGGATGGGAAAACTTGTTAGCAGCCTTGGCATCTGTTCACTAGTGCTCTTATTAATACCTTCCACTCATCAAACCCACTCTCAAGCAGGGCATCTAAAACTATAAAGGTCTATGGGAATAAAGAGCAAGTCAGGAGCAGCTAATGAATTTATTAGCATTTCTAAGGGTAACCATGAGGACAGCAACACTATAAAGCCCAGACATACATGACTGGCAGGTGTGATGTGTGACATTTCAGAACCTCCTCTCTACACTGAGCCATTGCATACAAAGTTGCCTCCTCTAACTCTTCTCATTTTTAAAATACCTCCATGGCTCGTCATCTCTTAGTACAGAGGAGCAGGAGCCACGTATGGAAGCCTAGTACTTGGATGTAGACTACGGGCATGTTAACTGCTAAGCTTAACACTTGTTCCCTATAAGAGGTTTTAACTCTAAAGTCAATGCCTTTTTTCCCCAGAAGTTTAAATGCCCTGAAAATGTGGAAATAAAAATTCTATGACTGTAAATATGACACACAAATAAGGTCACATGGCTTATACATTCCACATTCTTAGAGAGGCCATATAGTAATTCAAGAAGACATTATTTAGTTGTTCCCCAAGTTCTTGAGGCAGCCCCAAGAGTAAATTCATGAACTTCGCAAGTTCTTGTCTGTATCGGCTTTAAGATCAGCACTTGAGATTATTACTCTTAAGTTTAATGTATCTAGAAAAACAAAGCTGGCTAATTCCCACCCCCAGATCCCTCAGTCAATCTCAGTCTCGGTTTGCAGAAAGGCTGTAACACTCTCCTGGAAGGCAGTCCCCCTGTGTCTCTTCAGTGCATACCCAACCAATTCATTAGCCCTCATGTCACACCTGGCATCAGCAAGAGAGAAGGATCAGACTACTTGGTGGACCTAATTTATTATCCCTAGTTATTTACCAAAATCACATTTCCTATCTTGGAAAGAAACCACAAAAAAACCTTTCCCAAATCTAAAAATATTCAGTGTGAGCCACTGAACCTCATCAGGGATGCCTCAGGTCTACGTGAGTCCCTGGTGGCAAATACACATTTGTAACTTGTGGACAAAGCTACTCCTTCAAAGAGCTTTGTGAAAACATAGGGAGCAAGCAGAGTTTATATTTTGGGCACGGTGCGGTGGAAAAGGAATCCTAACTTCTCCTGGACATAGAATTTGCCTTTATTGAACAAGAACAGTGAAGAAGTTAATGGCGATAAAGGAATGTGAGACTGGCGCTGGGACTGGAATGGGAGGTGGACAGACAGAGATGGCCAGGGCCGCTCACTTGTTCTTTGAGCTGATTCACTTTCTCCTGAAGAAGCCTTTTCACCAGTTTCAGTTTCTGTTCCACTTCTATCATGCGTTCCTCCATGACAGTTACCAGCTGCTCCTGGTTTTCCTGGAGGCAAGAAAACAATGTACATTAGCATTTGAAAGTCAGGCCATACTGAAAACACCAGTGACTGATTTTCCCCAAAAGATGCCTACAGAAAGGATAGCCAATGTTTTGTCTTGGTATCAGGAAGGATGGATTTCAGATGAGATGGGAGTTCTGAGCACTGCATGGATTGTAGAAAAGCAACCCTATCAGAGAAATAATCAAAGATAAATAATGAAAAAAAAAATCTTACCTGTGTGACTACCGTCTCCTGATAGAGCAAAATTCTTAAAGCCCATATTTAATACTTGTATGTACTACTTCTAACAAAATGGGCATCCAAAGTTAAGTAAAAGGTGATTATCAACTTCCCCTCTGTGATTTGGGACTTAATCAAACACTGAGTTGATTCAGGTTTGCCTGACTTGCACCATGCATGTCTCTTGTTCATTTGAAATGGCTGGTTGGTTGCTCTGAGGCTGCTAGTAGCCAGCCTCTTCCTGCCATTATTCTAGTCATCTGTTTGCAAATTGGACTTGTCCATGTGAAGCAAACATCTGGAGTAGAGGATGGGTCTATCAACAGAACACACTGCAAAGTAAGGGTCTTCTCCCCTTAGGGCAGGGAAAACACCCTGGCCTTGCTTCATCTTCTCACTCAGTAGTGAAAGGTTCAGGAGTACTTGGGCCATGGGCCTTGAAGAGCAGAGAGATCTAGAGAGAAATTAGAGTGCAACTGATGTGTCCCATGTAAAGAATCTGAGACCCAAGAAGGTGCTTCAAATAGTTAAGCAAAGTTCCAATGTTTAATGACTGCTGGCATTTAGGTTCACTTTAAACACTCTGCAGAATGACCCAACGTGAGTCTGCAGCCGACATTTGTTTGGAGAGTAAATCACAGCACTTAGTCACATGTTTTAGTGGTTTCTTTTATGATTAATTTGATAAAGTGTAGTAGATCCAAGTCTAATGCACAAAGTAACTTTAAATTGGGCCTTGAATATCTAAGAAAGGTAAAATGGCTTTTTAAAATTCAGACATAATTGAAAAATGCCCAATTTCCATTTGCCTAGAGAAATAAATAAGCCAGGCCGGCGCCGTGGCTCAATAGGCTAATCCTCCACCTAGCGGCGCCGGCACACCGGGTTCTAGTCCCAGTCGGGGCGCCGGATTCTGTCCCGGTTGCCCTCTTCCAGGCCAGCTCTCTGCTGTGGCCCGGGAGTGCAGAGGAGGATGGCCCAGGTGCTTGGGCCCTGCACCCCATGGGAGACCAGGAGAAGCATCTGGCTCCTGCCTTCAGATCAGCGCCGTGCGCCAGCCGTGGCGGCCATTGGAGGGTGAACCAATGGCAAAAGGAAGACCTTTCTCTCTGTCTCTTTCTCTCGCTATCCACTCTGCCTGTCAAAAAAAAAAAAAAAGAAAAAAAAAAAAAGAAAAGAAAAGAAAAGAAATAAATAAGCCAAAGAAAACCCCATTACAATGGATAATTTGAAAAACATGGAATATGGTATAAGAGTGGAAAAGAGGAAAAACAGAGGCAGTCATATTTAAAATTCATTTTATTGTTTCATCAAAATTTTCCTTTTTCCTGTCAAAGTATTACACATTGTATACAAAACAGTATAAATATCCCTGATTTTCTTCAAATTCCATATATAAAAGTAGTACCTTTTGTTAAAAATAGTTACAACATATGGAATGAGAAAATAGATAGACTATGTCCTTTGAAGAATTTTAAATCGACACTCTTGAAATGGAATAAATAAATTTGCAACAAGCTGAAGTTTGTGAATTTTGTTCACAAAATCTGTCATTTCTACATAAATAATTGAGACATAACACTGCAAAGCCTTCACAGTAAAGATAAAGTGACTTG